>NC_092339.1:203858181-204161212 GCF_046630445.1 Rutidosis leptorrhynchoides
ACCGACACTTTACACGTATTTAATCTTAACGGTTGGATCGTTAAATAAATACGCGACACTTGAAATTTAGAAAATCGGTTTTCTAAAATATTATCACTTGAGATAAATTATTTGGATAATTTACACAATGAGGATTTAATTATTTATAGGTGTAAATAATTATAATGTGTTATATTTTATAAATGGTTTTATAAAATATGTAAGTAACAAAATAAATATATGGATTTATATATATATTGTTTTTATATATATATAAACAATCCAATTGAATAAAAAAATGACCCTTGATGGTGGCAGTTTTTTGTGTCTCCAAGAGAGCATCTCATGCTCATATTTTGTTGCTTTTGAGTGCACAACTCCTCATACAAGTGCTAGACTCTATAACCATGCAATGGACTCAAGTAAGAGAGAAAGATACACAAAAATAAACAACAAAAATACTGTTTCTGCTGCTGAATCTGGCCGAACTGTTTGAGGCTGAATAAGGGGTGGTTCTTGCTTGGTTAACTAGTGTTTCAAGTGTCTAATTAAATCCTAACCAAAGGCTAAGTGTTGGTGCATAAGCTTGGGGTATTTCTCCTTGAGGTTTCATCATTTTGAAGCTCCATTCTCCATCATCTTCTCCTTCCTTTTGCTGTCCAAAATTCAGCCCTCAAACAAACTTGAGGAGGTATAAACACTCTTCTTTACTTGTTATATTTTTAAGCATATTATCAAGACTTGATATCTACTTGGAATTCAAATAAACGGTTAAATATATACACTTGTTTTCTTAATAAATCATGCTTCCGCTTGCTATATATATCTTACTAAATTGGTTTAGTAATTATGTTAACATTAAGAACATGTTGTTATATTGAATTCCAACAATAATAATCTTGATGAACTCAATGACTCGAATGCAAAGTCTTTTGAAATATGTCATGAATAACTCCAAGTAATATCTCTAAGTTGAGCAAATGCACAGCGGAAGATTTCTTTCGTACCTGAGAATAAACATGATTTAAAGTGTCAACCAAAAGGTTGGTGAGTTCATTAGTTTAACATAAATGATCATTTCATAATTTTAATAGACCATAAGATTTCATATTTCCATTTTCTCATAAACATACGTCCCATGCATAGAGACAAAAATATCATTCATATGGATTGAACACCTGGTAACCGACATTCACAATATGCATATAAGAATATCCCCATCATTCCGGGATCCTCCTTCGGACATGATATAAATTTCGAAGTACTAAAGCATCCGGTACTTTGGATGGGGCTTGTTGAGCCCGATAGATCTACCTTTAGAGTTCGCGTCAATTAGGGTGTCTGTTCCCTAATTCTTAGATTACCAGACTTAATAAAAAGGGCATATTCGATTTCAATAATTCAACCATATAATGTAGTTTTAATTACTTGTGTCTATTTCGTAAAACATTTATAAAAATTGCGCATGTATTCTCAGCCCAAAAATATAAAGGGTAAAAAGGCAAATGAAACTCACCTACTGTATTTTGTAGTAAAAATAAATAGAACATCATTGAACAAGTGTAAGGTTGGCCTTGGATTCACGAACCTAAATTAATTATATATATTTATATGTTGGTAAATATTTGTCTAATAAATTAAGTCAAGTCATAGTGTACCACAATCCTAATGCTCGAGACTAATATACAAAAGTCAACAAAAGTCAATTTGACTCGAAATGATTTCCAGAATTTATACAAGATTATTATATAGTTTAAATATCGTCGTTTTATATTTTTCAATATTTTTACAAGATTTATTAGAGTAAATAATATAATTTTATTTATTAATAAATAAAACTTTATATATAAAAATATACTTTTATATATCTTAGATAATAAAATTTATAACGTTCATTGAATATCATAAAAATATTATGATAGGCTTTATTAAAGTAATTATATTATTTGTATTACATTTTTATTTGATAAAATAACATTTGTAATAATAATAAGTAAAAGTCGTATTATTTTATAATAATAATTATTATTATTCTATTCATAAAAATCAATATTTATATTTACTAAAAATGATATTATGATAAAATGATAATTCTAATTATGATAACTTTAATATATACGGTACTTTTTAATATTAACTTTAAAATAATAATTTTATTTAAAATGATAATAAAAATGTTATTTTATAATAACAATGACATTTCTGTTAAAATGATAATTTTTGTTAAAATGATAGTTTTAACACTAACGATACTTTTAATAATGATAATAATGATAAAAATAATAAAAATGATAATTTTATATAAATCAATATTTTAATTTCATTATGATACTCATACCCATTATTTTCTAATCGATTCATTTAATAGCTTTTAAATCTTCTTTTATATCGCGTTCATATTAATGATAATAATAATAGTATTTATAATAATTAGGTGTTACTAGTATTAGTTTTTTTTAATTAGAATAATATTAATGATAATAAATATTATGATGATAATTCTAATAACTATTTTTAATGATAATAATAATAATAATACTAATTATAGTTTTGATACTAATAATATTTAAATAACAATTTTTGATAATAATCCTTTTATTGATAATGATAATAACAATGATAATAATTATAATAATAATAATAATAATAATAATAATAATAATAATAATAATAATAATAATAATAATAATAATAATAATAATAATAATAATTAGATAAAAACTAGAACGACGATAATGACGACGATAATAATAATCACTTTTAATAATAATACAAAAATTCAATTGACAATAACTTCTAATCCGTTCATCGAATCCATTCGACATCTAAATGAAAAGTTTATAGTTTTTCGCTAGCTTTCCAAGGACATGCATATCTTTTACCTTATCTCAACCGTAGGGGTAACTAATTCAAGATTCAACATAACCTATCTAAGGGCAATATCAAAAGTACAAGTATGCATAATCCTAGTTTCTCGAGCACTAGTCAAGGATACACTATTAGTATGTAAAAATTAAATTAATTTACAAGTACTCACGTATCAATATTGAGATTCAATATTGCAGGAAAGGTACGTAGACGTAACGGAGATGACAAACACTAGATTGACCTCATGAGCTATACCCATGAACATTACCCATCACCTCCATA
The DNA here is from genome assembly GCF_046630445.1 of Rutidosis leptorrhynchoides. Lineage (NCBI taxonomy): Eukaryota > Viridiplantae > Streptophyta > Magnoliopsida > Asterales > Asteraceae > Rutidosis > Rutidosis leptorrhynchoides. The sequence continues at coordinate 203,861,311 of NC_092339.1, forward strand.
GCTATAACCCATAATTTTCTTAGCCCTATCCTACTCGAAAAAAATCCATTTTTGAAATAACCCGTTCATGACTCCGTCGTAGTATTTTAGGTATAAATACTAATAATAACACTAATAATAATACTAATAATATTATTCTTGATAATAATAATAATAATAATAATAATGATAATAATAATAATAATATACACTCCGTATGTGTGTGTGAGATCAAGAGCTAGATAGATAGTTTAAAATGGAACTAGTTCGTTGAATTTATATGACTTTCTTCACCTAATCCCCCATGCAATCGCATGGGGGTTCTTTGATTATTTTATGAGAGCTCATGAATAAAAAAACACAGCTGGTATCCATTGTAAAATCTTTGCCGACACATTTAAAACACACATATCTTACTACTACGTACCATTATTATGTATATATATTATTTTTAATAAATAATATATTTAATCTTTAGAATTAATTAAATATTATATTATATTTACGCTCATGGTAAAAATATAATTTTTATAAAAATGACACGGTCGTGGTCTCACGACTCATGTACCACTTTCGGTTTTTCGAGCGCACTTTCGTACGTTTAGAAAACTAGCCTTTTACGTTACGCGACGTGTACCATTATTAATAATTTGACTTACTCATCAATAAATTTTCTTATAAAAATGTAACTTATAAAATTGAGCGTTGTGGTCATTTACTTTTATAAATCAGTGACTCGTTGTTTATCAAAATATATTATTTTAAATCAGGACGTTTTATGACTAAATTAAAAAATATATATATATATATATATATATATCCATATTTTTATTTAGGATTGTAACTTTATACATAATATGTATGTTTGAAATATTTACCTAGTGATATAATATTTAGTCTTTCAAAACTAAATATATTTCGAAGTTCGTTTTTAAAACCATTTAGAAAAATATTATAATTCGTAGTGTTTTCATTTGAAACTTAAATAAATACAATTCATTTATGTATTAAATTTTTAAATATCAAACGCATCTCCAAGCAATATGTTACTATCGTGTACTAGACTAATTTAAAAACATATATATTTAATGAACATGTTTTAATGTACGTTGCAAGTTAATCATACATCTAACAACTAACATTCCAACTTACGTTGTTTAAACATATACATTAATAATCTAGTTCTATTATGTTGAAAGATGTTTTTACTTAAGAAAGTAAAATAACATTTAAATCATAACAGGTTTCAAGTTATAAACTTACAGTTTATTCATGAGTTGTAAGGTTAGGTCAAATGGATAAATGTTGTATGAAATCATCTTCACATGATAACTGATTTTATCTTGCCGATGAACATTAACTTAATTATTTACTTTTCATGATAAGATATCATTAAAGCCTAGTAGTTAACCTATCAATAGTCACGAGAAAATTATTGCAAGGCATGTATTGAAAATCAAACAGGAGTCTCCACTAAACCGACTAGCTCTCGCTATTTGACACTTTGTCCTCACTTTATCATTTATTCCGAATATCATTAAAAAGAAACGATTTCTTAAATCAAAGTGGGCCTCTAACAGAGACTCATAATCATAATTCAATGTATCTGATAATTCAATCATATGATATTATCTTTTTAATTCCATCAAAAACTATATTGAACAAATATCGAAACAAACACGTTTATGTAAAGTATTATGCATCTAATACTTTGTTTGGGTTTTCACTTAATAAGTATATATTATACACACATATCTATATACACATAAATGTTCGTGAATCGTCAGGCATGGTCAAAGGATAATTGATTACATGAATATAGATTTCAAAACTTTTGAGACTCAACATTATAGATTTTGCTTATCGTGTCGGAAACATATAAAGATTAAAGTTTAAATTTGATCAGAAATTTCCGGGTCATCACAGTACCTACCCGTTAAAGAAATTTCGTCCCGAAATTTGAGTGAGGTCGTCATGGCTAACAATAAATATGTTTTCTTGACGAATATGAGCTGATAAATAAAGTTTTATCATTATTGAATAATACAGATAAAATAATTCGATTATTCGAAGAGCACGAATGAAGCTATCACAAAAGAGTGAAATGAATAAATGAGGTTTCGTTTTAACTTTTGACGTTGTCTTGATTGAATTCCGAAATTCAAGGGATTTAAAGAAAATCTTCGAAATCTAAAGGATTTGATTCTTCAGCGAATAAGGGAATTAAGATCTCTATAATTAAATACGTTGATCTGCCTCGATTACTCTGTCTGATATTTTCATTATAAATTAAACCTTTTCCGTTCCATAATTTTCACCATTCTTATACTTTCTTTCATGGTTCTTACATCCACAAGATTGTGACAATGCTTAATCCAGTTCTGATCCTTGTCCTTATCCTGACTATTGCAACAATCATTCTCCTTTTCCAACTTCCACTGGAGGAATCTATTTTCTTTTACTTCGCCCTTGGGGTTATAGTGTTTTTAATTCTCTCGTGTCTTTATGTTGCGATAAACATTAATATACACGGTCTGTAATTTCTGTGTTGTTATTGGGCTTTATATCTCCCCTTATATTTTAATGTCCCTATTTCTATTTTCCTATAATCATTGTTATCCACAGTTAATACTCCCTCCTATTTGCTGCGATTTATACTCCACTTTCTATTTCGGAGCTTTGTCCCTTCGTTTCTTCTTCTTGCGATTGGGCATATCTTGTAATGGTCCAGAATTCGCGGATATAAGTTTTAGAATGAACATTGTTAATGTTCTAAGAAGGGAATGGTAATGGCACGATCTTGATTTGTTAAATTACCAGAATACCCTGGAAAAGACCGAATCATCAAGGAATATTTTCTTGATATTTTAGAGGTTTAAATAGAATACAAGAGTCGTGTAACATGACACATGATGATGTTAGAGTCTGTGAATCATCACGTTTCATTATAAACTCAGCATGACTTACTGTAATATAATCACGTTGATCAAGTGTCATTATATTATACTAACTCATGCATCAGTTCCCAACATTACTTCAATAACATTCATATTTTAAGTTCGAAAGTTTACAGAATATAGAAACTAACAGTTTCTATATGATGTAACACTGATATCATGAAGAGATTAATGATTTCAGATAAGAATAGTTTTGAAAATATCTTCAGAAATATGGAGGATATTTATAATGAAAGATACGATGATATCTTGGAATTTCTAATATCGATGGATGATGAAGAAGATTTATCCGTAAGGGTTTAGATTCGGAAGCAAGGTATTCGCTAAAGATTTCATCAGAAACAGGATCATTTGGATTCTTTGAAGTCAAACTTATTCTTTGCGATTTGTCCACGGCTTCCTTCGTAGTTTCGCATAGTCCGCTTTTCGGTACTAAATTTTCTATTGAGTGTTTCCAATACTTCATTCTTTATCATCAAACTTTCGACAGTTAAGGTCGTGTACAGTTTGTGCTGCCGTATTCAGCTTTTTCAGAATTTGTGGTATTGATTTGTAGACTGGGTGCTGTTCAAACTTTCAGAATTGAAGATCATAATTCTAAGAGATGAATGTTATACATATAACTGTTGGTGTAGATATGCTGTGAGTTTTCAAAGTACTGATTGCTGATTCCCGGTAGTTGGTATGTCAGTTCTTGTTACAAGGTGCAGATGAGTACATGATGAGACTTCAATAGATAAATATAGTGATTTGTCGGAGGGATTTAAGCCAAGGAGCAGTGAGGTTGCTGGTACATCTGCTGGTAATATGGTGGAATATAATAAAAGGTTCCCCGGTAACAATAAAAGAGCATACATATAAATCAAGGTGATAATAAGGTTGTTTCGAACGAAAAGTCGAAGTTGATTTGCTGAAGCTGTGACAAAATTTGCTACTTTGAAAAGGGATCGCAAAGTTATTTTTGCTAATAAATACCAAAGGATCTGACGCGGCTACGTGTTAAACTTTTACTCAGTTGCCGAGAGTTTCTCAGGTGCATAACTATATGCATAAATCTTTCCTTCCGTAGATGAAGTGCGGTTGGTTCATCCTATCGATTGAGGTGTTTTCAAGAATCATGAAAGGTTTGAATGCAGGTTGTAATCATCAAGATACAAATGAGGTTTAAGATGAAATCAAGTGGCAAACTTGAAGATTTGTTTAGTTTCATATGTTATAATCAATATTTTAATTCATTTTAATTGTCCAATGTTGGTAGTCCTCGATTGATAGTCCACAGTTAACAATTCAACAATTCATATATAATTTAATATATAATATTCGAATTAATTAATACGTATCGTGACCCATGTACATGTCTCAGACTCGATCACAACTCAAAGTATATATATTATTATAGAATCAACCTCAACCCTGTATAGAGAACTCGATCATTACTGCATATAGAGTGTCTATGGTTATTCCAAATAATATATATATGCGTCGATATGATATGTCAAAACCTTGTATACGTGTCCCTATATTTAAAGTGTGTAAAATAAATACAGAAATTAAATGACGATAAATAAAATTGCGAGAATGTAAATTGCGATAATTAAATTGCGATAAATAAAGTGTAATCAGTTAGATGGGAACAATTAGCTAGGAACAGTTAGCGTGGATTCTTAACAAAATTTCTCATAGTTAATTAGTCTGTTTCTAATCAATATTTATTGTGTCCATTATTTCTTCATTATGCCACTTGTTGGATTCTGATAGGTCAAAATCCAAATATGAAATTGAATTTGAATGAAAAATAGTTATTCTTTAGTGAATGGATACGTATATCGGTGGTTGTAAATAGAATAGTAAATGATCGTTGAATCAAATTCGAAGAATGTACAGTGTAACTTATTAATGTGAAATCTAAATATTCCTCGGATATTACCTACCCGTTAAAATATTTTCATCATTAACAGTTTGTACAAAAATAATTTTAATTACAACCTCTATGAAAACATATATACATGTATATTTTCTTCAGACGTACTCATGGATTTAATGAGTCAATGTGATATTAAACTCATCAGATTTATGGCTAGAACTAGAGTACATAATCTCTAAATATTAGAGATTACATAATCGCCATGAAGGACGAAGATAGTTTATGTAGAACGATTCGTAGAACGATGCTTATGCTTGAGGTATAAATTGCGAGGTTGAGACGTGTGATGATGTTGTTGTTGTTGGTACTGGTTATGCTGCTGGTGCTGCTGATGGTGGTACTATTGTTGTCGGTGTTACAAGTGTTGTTGGTGCTGAGGTTGATGATGATGTTTGTGTAGTAAGTATAGCTTGTAAATCACGCACCATTCTTGTCAGGGTTTCTATCCTACCCTCTATCATTTCTATCCATCCACTCATCTGATTCGATAGATCTTGATTATCAATTCGAAGCTTCCTAACTTCTTCTAATATTCTCCTTCGATTGGTATTCGAAAGTAGAGTTTGAATATTTTCTGAGATTGCAGTAACGCGACCTTCGAGGTGGAAAACTTTAGCAAGAAGGGTGAATATAGTGTTGCGCATAGGTTCACCGGTGAGTACATCGTTTTCTCTGATGTTAGGAGGTAAGTTTGGTTCGCGGTAGGGCTCGCCTTCTTCATTTCTCCATCGAGTGAGTAAGTCTCGGACCCACCCCCATCTCCTCCAGAAAGAAAAATAACTAAATGGTTGAGGCACTTCTGGTTCATTGACTTCGGAGTCTGCTTCAATATACATCTCGAAATCGCTTCCGGAACTAATGAAATCCAAGGTAGGTGTAGGATCCATCTCTCACGATCAGTTAAAGGGTTTTGATATGAAATGATTTTAGAATATCGAATGATATTCTAATTATATATAGAATATCTATACATACTTCCAAAGATCCCGTGAATTATGGAGAAAATTAAGAAAATATGTCAGATAAAGTCTACAATGACAGATACGCTAAGATATGAATTAGTAGATATGCTAAGATATGAATTTTGTCTATACACTATTTATGCAATCATTGCAGTAAGATGTCTCTAGACTAAGAATGATAAGCAGGTAATATCTTAAGGATGATAAACTGATGATTTTCGACAAAAACGATAAGCAAAATTTTTGACATGCAGACACGGTCGAAGTCCAGACTCACTAATGTATCCTAACAACTTATCAGCTAGACACACTAATGCAGACCTGGTTCGCTAAGACCACCGCTCTGATACCAACTGTAGAGACCCGTCCTAATCCATCCGGATGAAGTCCATATCGATTATAAACAATTCACAACAGTTGATTACATCGCGAGGTACTTGACCTCTATATGATACATTTTACAAACATTGCATTCGTTTTTTGAAAAGACAATCTTTCATTACATCGAAAGTTGACAACATGCATACCATTTCGTAATATATCTTACTAAAATTTACTTAATAATAATCTTGATGAACTCAACGACTCGAATGCAACGTCTTTTGAAATATGTCATGAATGACTCCAAGTAATATCTCTAAGTTGAGCAAATGCACAACGGAAGATTTCTTTCGTACCTGAGAATAAACATGCTTTAAAATGTCAACCAAAAGTTTGGTGAGTTCATTAGTTTAACATAAATGATTATTTCATAATTTTAATAGACCACAAGATTTCATATTTCCATTTTCTCATAAACATACGTCCCATGCATAGAGACAAAAATATCATTCATATGAATTGAACACCTGGTAACCGACATTCACAATATGCATATAAGAATATCCCCATCATTCCGGGATCCTCCTTCGGACATGATATAAATTTCGAAGTATTAAAGCATCCGGTACTTTGGATGGGGCTTGTTGGGCCCGATAGATCTACCTTTAGAGTTCGCGTCAATTAGGGTGTCTGTTCCCTAATTCTTAGATTACCAGACTTAATAAAAAGGGCATATTCGATTTCGATAATTCAACCATATAATGTAGTTTCAATTACTTGTGTCTATTTCGTAAAACATTTATAAAAATTGCGCATGTATTCTCAGCCCAAAAATATAAAGGGTAAAAAGGCAAATGAAACTCACCTACTGTATTTTGTAGTAAAAATACATAGAACATCATTGAACAAGTGTAAGGTTGGTCTTGGATTCACGAACCTAAATTAATTATATATATTTATATGTTGGTCAATATTTGTCTAATAAATTAAGTCAAGTCATAGTGTACCACAATCCTAATGCTCGAGACTAATATACAAAAGTCAACAAAAGTCAATTTAACTCGAAATGATTTCCAGAATTTATACATGATTATTATATAGTTTAAATATCGTCGTTTTATATTTTTAAATATTATTACAAGATTTATTAGAGTAAATAATATAATTTTATTTATTAATAAATAAAATTTTATATATAAAAATATACTTTTATATATCTTAGATAATAAAATTTATAACGTTCATTGAATATCATAAAAATATTATGATAGGTTTTATTAAAGTAATTATATTATTTGTATTACATTTTTATTTGATAAAATAACATTTGTAATAATAATAAGTAAAAGTCGTATTATTTTATAATAATAATTATTATTATTCTATTCATAAAAATCAATATTTATATTTACTAAAAATGATATTATGATAAAATGATAATTCTAATTATGATAACTTTAATATTTACGGTACTTTTTAATATTAACTTTAAAATAATAATTTTATTTAAAATGATAATAAAAATGTTATTTTATAATAACAATGACATTTCTGTTAAAATGATAATTTTTGTTAAAATGATAGTTTTAACACTAACGATACTTTTAATAATGATAATAATGATAAAAATAATAAATATGATAATTTTATCTAAATCAATATTTTAATTTCATTATGATACTCATACCCATTATTTTTTAATCGATTCATTTAATAGCTTTTAAATCGTCTTTTATATCGCGTTCATATTAATGATAATAATAATAGTATTTACAATAATTAGGTGTTACTAGTATTAGTTTTTTTTAATGAGAATAATATTAATGATAATAAATATTATGATGATAATTCCAATAACTATTTTTAATGATAATAATAATAATAATACTAATTATAGTTTTGATACTAATAATATTTAAATAACAATTTTTGATAATAATCCTTTTATTGATAATGATAATAATAATGATAATAATAATAATAATAATAATAATAATAATAATAATAATAATAATAATAATAATAATAATAATAATAATAATAATTAGATAAAAACTAGAACGACGATAATGACGACGATAATAATAATCATTTTTAATAATAATACAAAAATTCAATTGACAATAACTTCTAATCCGTTCATCGAATCCATTCGACATCTAAATGAAAAGTTTATAGTTTTTCGCTAGCTTTCCAAGGACATGCATATCTTATACCTTATCTCAACCGTAGGGGTAACTAATTCAAGATTCAACATAACCTAAGGGCAATATCAAAAGTACAAGTATGCATAATCCTATTTTCTCGAGCACTAGTCAGGGATACACTATTAGTATGTAAAAATTAAATTAATTTACAAGTACTCACGTATCAATATTGAGGTTCAATATTGCAGGAAAGGTACGTAGACGCAACGGAGATGACAAATACTATATTGACCTCATAAGCTATACCCATGAACATTACCCATCACCTCCATAGCTATAACCCATAATTTCCTTAGTCCTATCCTACTCGAAAAAAATCCATTTTTGAAATAACCCGCTCATGACTCCGTCGTAGTATTTTAGGTATAAATACTAATAATAACACTAATAATAATACTAATAACATTATTCTTGATAATAATAATAATAATAATAATGATAATAATAATAATATATACTCCGTATGTGTGTGTGAGATCGAGAGCTAGAGAGATAGTTTAAAATGGAACTAGTTCGTTGAATTTATATGACTTTCTTCACCTAATCCCCCATGCAATCGCATGGGGGTTCTTTGATTATTTTATGCGAGCTCATCAATAAAAAAACACAGCTGGTATCCATTGTAAAATCTTTGCCGACACATTTAAAACACACATATCTTACTACTACGTACCATTATTATGTATATATATTATTTTTAATAAATAATATATTTAATCTTTAGAATTAATTAAATATTATATTATATTTACGCTCATGGTAAAAATATAATTTTTACAAAAATGACACGGTCGTGGTCTCACGACTCATGTACCACTTTCGGTTTTTCGAGCGCACTTTCGTACGTTTAGAAAACTAGCCTTTTACGTTACGCGACGTGTACCATTATTAATAATTTGACTTACTCATCAATAAATTTTCTTATAAAAAATGTAACTTATAAAATTGAGCGTTGTGGTCATTTACTTTTATAAATCAGTGACTCGTTGTTTATCAAAATATATTATTTTAAATCAGGACGTTTTATGACTAAATTAAAATATATATATATATATATATATATATATATATATATATATATATATATATATATATATATATATATATATATATATATATATATACATATTTTTATTTAGGATTGTAACTTTATACATAATATGTATGTTTGAAATATTTACCTAGTGATATAATATTTAGTCTTTCAAAACTAAATATATTTCGAAGTTCGTTTTTAAAACCATTTAGAAAAATATTATAATTCGTAGTGTTTTCATTTGAAAACTTAAATAAATACAATTCATTTATGTATTAAATTTTTAAATATCAATCGCATCTCCAAGCGAAATGTTACTATCGTGTATTAGACTAATTTAAAAACATATATATTTAATGAACACATTTTAATGTACGTTGCAAGTTAATCATACATCTAACAACTAACATTCCAACTTACGTTGTTTAAACATATACATTAATAATCTAGTTCTATTATATTGAAAGATGTTTTTACTTAAGAAAGTAAAATAACATATAAATCATAACAGGTTTCAAGTTATAAACTTACAGTTTATTCATGAGTTGTAAGGTTAGGTCAAATGGATAAATGTTATATGAAATCATCTTCACATGATAACTGATTTTATCTTGCCGACGAACATTAACTTAATTATTTACTTTTCATGATGAGATATCATTAAAGCCTAGTAGTTAACCTATCAATAGTCACGAGAAAATTATTGTAAGGCATGTATTGAAAATCAAACAGGAGTCTCCACTAAACCGACTAGCTCTCGCTATTTGACACTTTGTCCTCACTTTATCATTTATTCCGAATATCATTAAAAAGAAACGATTTCTTAAATCAACGTGGGCCTCTAACAGAGACTCATAATCATAATTCAATGTATCTGATAATTTAATCATATGATATTATCTTTTTAATTCCATCAAAAACTATATTGAACAAATATCGAAACAAACACGTTTATGTAAAGTATTATGCATCTAATACTTTGTTTGGGTTTTCACTTAATAAGTATATATTATACACACATATCTATATACACATAAATGTTCGTGAATCGTCAGGCATGGTCAAAGGATAATTGATTACATGAATATAGATTTCAAAACTTTCGAGACTCAACATTATAGATTTTGTTTATCGTGTCGGAAACATATAAAGATTAAAGTTTAAATTTGATCGGAAATTTCCGGGTCATCACAGAAGCAAGGTTGGAACTTTGGGTGTCTACCGTTTATAGGAACTCTTCTTTGGGTTTTCAAATTCGATCTTCAAAAGGCTACAAAGGTTGTATTCTAATCTTCTCTTGTTCGGTTTCGTTAATTTGTTTTGTTTGCCAAAGTTTTGTACAATGATCCGTGGAAGAGTATGATTTTGTAAAGTTTTAAAAATGCTTCCGCTCGCTTTGAATTTGTATCATACTCCAACATTTATATCATAAGTTATAATTAATAACCATAAGTTTTAATTAAAAGTTCATCGGGTCATAACTTGAGCCCCGGGAATCGGTTTTCGACGAGTCTTATATATATCTTCACCTAACCAACCCACCCAACACATTAGTGTGCTCAAGAACACCCCAAGAACAGCAAACAAGTCGTGACTTACAGCCATAAATCAACTTGTAGCTTTAATCCGTTCAAAAACATGTTTTAGTCATACCGGGTGATCCGTGGCTCGGATTTCGATGACCCAAACATGAAAGTTCATCCCATCATCAATCCTAACACACTAGTACACCCTAAAGACTCCAAATATGATCAAAAAGTCGGACCATACCTATACCAATTCGTTTTCACAATTTAATTTCAATAAAACACCATTTTAATCATATCTAGAGCTCCGGGAATCGAAATGACATGAATCCGGAGTCTAAAATTAATGTTTTGATGAGAGAAACTCATCTAAATACTTTAATTTCACTTTTATATCAGTTATATATACAGAAAACAACAATCAAACCGCTGTCCCAAAATAATCAAACCGAAAACATGAATTAACGAGCACTTCTACGCTTACAATCAACAATACGATAACATATAATCATCATACTACTAATATAACATATAAAATCAGTAAAATAAATGAAAAATTTGAAAAGCTAGGGTTAGGGTTTATAACCTAATCAAGAATCAAATGGTATGAACGTGTCGAGGAGATCGAGAGGAACGCGTTTATGCAATTGATTTGATGATCCAAGCACTTGATTGAAAGAAGATGATGATGATATATGGCTGATGGGGGATGTTTAAAAAGGGAGGAGAAAGAGAGAAAAGAAAAAAAAATGAAGCTAGATTAAAAATGAGAAGCATTTTGGTGATTTTGATCAATTTAATCCCAGGTTTGAAAATTTGACAACCTAACCCCCTCCCCTTTGAAATTTTCGGCTGAAATAGGTAGGGTGGGCTCCATTTGTGGGCCAAATTGATGCTAAGAGTATTTTCTTGTGGCCCGAATGCCCGAACGAAGCCCGAAACGCGAAAACACCGCTACGCGATTAAATATTCGGAGAGATAACGCGTACGCGACAAATAAAATATATAAACACCATATATATTCATATGACATCAAAATATCATATTTAAAATAATTTGGATTTAAAAATCCCAAAAGTCTGACCGTTGGTTTGAAAACCAAAATGATTCGCCGGATAGAAATCCGCGACACGTACAAACGTATAACTTAAAATATGAATATAAATATTCACATAACACATAATAATTAATATATTATTACAAAAATAATATTATACGTCATAGAAATGACGTGGCACGAATAATAATTAACGGTTGTTAAATAATTAACGGCAAAAGATAACGAAAAAAGTAGCGTCGTTACAGGTATTCGGAAGTAGAGGTTGGATATTTTCAGAGATTGCAGTAATGCAACCTTCGAGGTGGAAAACTTTAGCAAGAAGGGTGAATACAGTGTTGCGCATAGGTTCACCGGTGAGTACATCGTTTTCTCCGATGTTAGGAGGTAATTTTGGTTCGCGGTAGGACTCGCCTTCTTCATTTCTCCATCGAATGAGTAAGTCTCGGACCCACCCCCATCTTCTCCAGGAAAAAAATAGCTAAATAGTGGAGACACTTCGGGTTCATTGAATTCAGAGTCTACTTCAATACGCATCTCAAAATTGCTTCCGGAACTAATGGAATCCAAGCTAGGTGTAGGATCCTTATCTTATGATCAGTTAGAGGATTTTCGATATGAAATGATTTTCGGTTATTGGATAATATTCTAATTATATAGAATATCTAATATAGTACAGAAGATCCCGTAGATTACGGAGGAAATTAAGGAAACGTGTCAGATAAAGTCTACAGTAACAGATACGCTAAGATATGGATTTGTCTATACTCTATTCATGCAATCAATGCAGTAAGATGTGTCTAGACTAGGAATGATAAGCAGGTAATTTCCTAAGGATGATAAGTAGATGATTTTCGACACGAAATGATAAGCAAAACTTTTGACATGCAGATACGGTCGAAGTCCAGACTCACTAATGCATCTAAACAACTATCAGTTAGACACACTAATGCAAGACCTGGTTCGCTAAGACCACCACTCTGATACCAACTCTAATGACCCGTCCTAATTCATCTGGATGAATACATTACATTTGGTTACATCGTGAGGTACTTGACCTCTATATGATACATTTTACAAACATTGCATTCGTTTTTGAAAAGACAATCTTTCATTACATCAAAAGTTGACGGCATGCATAACATTTCATAATATATCCAACTATAATTGACTTAATAATAATCTTGATGAACTCAACGACTCGAATGCAACGTCTTTTGAAATATGTCATGAATGACTCCAAGTAATATCTCTAATATGAGAAAATGCACAGCGAAAGATTTCTTTCATACCTAAGAATAAACATGCTTTCAAGTGTCAACCAAAAGGTTGGTGAGTTCATTAGTTTGTCATAATCATTCATTTTCATCATTTTAATAGACCACAAGATTTTATATATTGGCACGCGTAACTCGCGAATTAAAATTCATTCATATAGATTGAACACCTGGTAACCGACCTTAACAGGATGTATATAGAATATCCCCATCATTCCGGGACTCACATCGGACATGATAAATCGAAGTACTAAAGAAGTTCAAATTCTCTGACTGGGGCTTGTTAGTGCTCATAGATCTATCTTTAGGATTCGCGTCAATTGGTGGCAATTATAATAAACACCAATTCTTAAGCTACCAAGCTAAAAAGGGGCATATTCGGTTTGATAATCCAACCATAGAATGTAGTTTCGATCACTTGTGTCTATTTCGTAAAGTATTTATAAAAGCAGCGCATGTATTCTCAGTCCAAAAAATATATATTGCAAAAGCATTTAAAAAGGGAGCAAATGAAACTCACAATACTGTATTTTGTAGTAAAAATAAATATAACAAAACTGAACAATGCAGGGTTGGCCTCGGATTCACGAACCTATATCATTTGTATATATTAATACATATAATCATAATCGAACAAGTTTATATATATATATATATATATATATATATATATATATATATATATATATATATAATTTACTAATTATATTATTTTTATATGTCTCATATATTTATTTTGTATATAAAACTAGTAATGTTGTTATGTTATATATTTTAAATATATTTTTATATATGTATATATCATTTGTTTGTTAAAAATAGTAATTTTAGTAATACTACGATTATATTAATATTGGTAAACATGATAAATCATAATTCTTAATATTACTAAATAAGGTAGTGTTGTTAATAATTATATTAATGATAATATTAATGATATTTATAATAATAACGGTAAAATATTAATTTTTCATTTAATGATACTTATAATAATGATTTTAGCAATTACATATTAGTAATACTTATTATAATATAAATAATCATACTTATAATGATAATAATAATAATGACAATATTAATGGTAATACTTATAACAATAATAATGATAAATATGATATTAACAATTATAAACATATTAATAATACTAATATTTATAAAATGATACAAAGTTTAACATTAATGATAATAATAATAATAATAATCCTAATCATGTTAATAATAATGATAATAGTTATGCTAGTAATAACCATAATAATAATACTTTAAGTATTCTAATAAACATATTAATGATATTAGTAATAATAACAATTAACAACAACAACATTTAATAATAATAATAATAATAATAATAATAATAATAATAATAATAATAATAATAATAATAATAATAATAATAATAATAATAACATTAATAATAATGATCATAATAACAATAATAATAATATTTACAATATTAATAATAATAGATATAAAGATAAGAATTATACCCTTTGTAACGAATTTTACAAAAAGAATTCCCAATACTGGAATCAAATCAGAGACCTCCCGTTCACAATCAATACACTTAGCCAACTGAACCGTCCAACTTTTCTGATTTAAAACCCCATTCAACATCTTTTTACTCCTTATCTATTTTGTTAAACTTCTTCTTCTTCTCCAATAATTCAAACGACCAGTAGATACCATTTATAACATACTAACGAATTCAAGAATTGTTTTAAGCTTGTTATTTAATTGTAAAAGACTTGTAATGGTTTTTTTAAAAAAAATAATAAAAAATATATATATATGCAGGCCTGCTGCTGCCGTCGGTGTTTAAAGGAAAAAAAATTGATTTTTCAATCTAGACCATTATAGACTAAAATCATAACATGAAATACATTTTAATTCACTCATAGAAACTATCTCAAACATCAATTGAATCTGAAACACCGAATTGAATTCGAATTTTGCGAAGAACGAAAAGTTTGACTTTTTAAATTTTTTACTTTGACTCGTAAATTCGAAGTCGTTTGAAAGAATTGAAGGCTGGAATTTTTCAGATAGTTTAGGTGGATGATTCATAATATAACTGCATTGTTAGATTTTGAAGATAATTTCGAATTCGTAATATGATCAAAAAGTTGAAGAAACAGAGGTGTTAAGTGCTGTTTGGAATTGTTTTGAGTTTTAATCTCATTAGATGTCACGAATGGCAGTATATATCAATGATAAATATGATTTTAATCGAATATATGAAATAGTGTTATGATTTGATCGGAAGTTGTTTGCTTGTGATTATTGAATCGACAACATTCAATCAGAAAAGAAAAAAAATAAGAAAAATAAAAAGCAGAAAGGGAGAGTTAACAGCTTTCGTACGATTTGTTGATTCTGATATACAAAAATTTGGTTTCCATTTGTTTATTACTGATTTAATAGTATAGTTTTATTAAATACAGATATTTACTTAATAAAAGTTCTAATAATAATATTTATAGGAATAATTAATATTAACTATTTGTTTTAATAATAATAATGATAATAATATCACTAATATTAATTATATTAGTACTAATACAAATATTAATAATATTCCTAATATTAATAATAATAATTAATGATAATTATAATAATAATTATGTTAATAATAATATTTATTATTAACAGTAAATATTATTACTTTTAATGATAGAGATAATAACAATATCTACTTTCCATATCTGTATTATTATATTATGAATAATAATATTAATAATATAAATACTAATACTAATGAAAGTAATAATAATAATAATATTAACAATACTATATCAATTTATATCAATTCGTATCTATAGATTATATGTTTAAATAATATTAATAACACTAGTCTTGATATTAATATCGAAAGTACTAACAATATTATAACAACTATATTTTAACTTGTTAATGATCTATTATTAATTATGTAATAATTATATAATATTATATAATAACTTTTATTGATTAATTATTATTTATAAAGTATATATATATATATATATATATATATATATATATATATATATATATATATATATATATATATATATATATATATATATATATATATATATATTATAATATACATATAATAATTATACATGAAATCATATATATATTTATATATATAGATTCATTTTAAATTACACTTAATTAGTTTGTATCTTATTTTACATATTTGAATTTTATTATATTATATTACTTTCAATTATTATTTATATACTTACATTTATTTTTATGTATATAATTATTTTTTATTTACAACCATGGTTCGTGAATCATCGGGTTTAGTCAAAGGTCAAATGTATAAATGAATACAGTTCAAAGTTTTTAAGATTCAATTTAACAGACTTTGATTATCGTGTCAATTTCATATTAAGATTAAGTTTAAATTTGATCGGAAATTTTCGGGTCGTCACACTGTTCCTATATCCGTTATGACTATTTCCTTATTATATTTTATTTATTGTCATTTTAATTATCGCAATTTTAATACTCGCAATTTTATTTATTGTCATTTAAATACTGTTATTTATTTTACGCACTTTAAATATCGTCATTTAAATACTTTCATAATATACTAGTCTTGGTTAATCCCGAGACAATATAATATAACCTTGATTAACTTGATTATATATTGAACTATAAGACTATTGGACTACTAACATTGGACTACTAACCTTGAACAATTAAAAAGTATTAAAGAGTAGGAAATATTAATTATAACACATTTTGATTTAATATATCGTTAATAAGTTACATCTACTACAGTTAAATATTTCCTCAAGTTGCCACTTGATTTCATCTTAAACAAACATATATATCTTGACAATTACAATTTGCATTCAAACCCTTCGAAATTCTTGATAACACCTCGGATTGATAACCAATGATTCAGATATGGTAACATTGAATGTTGATGAAGCAGCAAAAGCTACAGATGGTCTTAATGGCCAAAAGCTTAATAATAAAGAATAGTGTGTTGGAAAAGCTCAGAAAAGAAACTGAAGAACGGATTGGGCAAAACCTGAAGGAGTCTATGGACAAATCACAAAGACTAAACCTGTACTTAACGAATCCAAATAATTCAGTATCTGCTGAAACCATTAAAAGAATATCTTGCTCCTACTTATTCTAAATCCTTGCGGACAAATTTCTTCATCATCTTCTGATCTTAAATATTTTTAAATTCTAAGATATCATCGTATCTTTCGTTATAAATATCTTTGATATTTCTGAAGATACCTTCATAAATTTCTTTGTCCGAAATTATCTATCTCCACGTGCAATCTATGTTACATCATAAAAGAAACTGTTTTAGTTTCTATCCTTCTATAAAATTTGAGTTTAAATTATGAATGATTTCTGGAGAAGTGTTGGGAATTGAAGCATGAGTTAGTATAATAATATAATGACGTCCGGCCAGTGCGGTTATATTACAGTAAGTAATGTTGAATTTCTAATGGAACATGATGATGGTTCACAGATAATACCCTCATCATGTGCCATGTTACAAAACTTTATCATTCTACTTAATCTCCGAACATATCAAGAAAATATATTCTTGATAGTTCTATTTTCTGTAATTTCTAGTAAATTACCAAATCAAATCGTGCAATTACCTTTCCTTTCTACTTGTATATTATGATCATTCAAAACTCCATACATACGAATTCTGGACCATTATTCGCTTTATTTAGAGTCGGGAAGATAAACAAAAACATGGAGCTTCAAAATATAAAAAAGAATATGAGCGACATCAAACAAGAAATTACAACCCGTGTATATCTATGTGAATAGCAAGATAAAGACACGAGAGAATTAGAAATACTATAACCACAAGAGCGAAGTAGAAGTAAACAGATTCCTCTAGTGAGAGCTGGAAAAGAAGGATGATTGTGGCGATAGTCAATACAAGGTCAAGAACCAGAACTGGAGTAAGCATTTTTACAATCCTTTAGAAATATGAATTGAGGAAGAAAGTATAGGAGTGGTGAAAATAATGAAACTGGAGAAGTTAATTTATAGGGAAAATATCAGGCATAACAATCGAGACAGATGACCGCATTTAATCAAGGAGGATCCTAATTTCCTTAATCACTGAAGAAGCAAATCTTATATAGATTACGAAAATTATCTCTAAATTCCTTGAATTTTGGAAATTCACCGTGTCTACGTCAAAAGTTAAGACGAATCTTTATTTCTTCATCTCAGTCTTTTATGACAGCTTCATTCGTACTCTTTGAATAATCGAATTGTTTTATTCATATTACTCAATGAAGATAGAACTCTATTTATCAACTCATATTCGTCATGAAAACATTTTTATTGTTATCCATGACCACCTCGATCAAATTTCGGGACGAAATTTCTTTAACGGGTAGGTACTGTGATGACCCGGAAAATTTTGACTAATTTTAAATCAAACTCTCGATACGATATTATATTTTTGACACGATAAGCAAAGTCTGTTAGGTTGAGTCTCAAAAATTTTGAACTGTTATCATATATGCAAATTTCGTTGGACTATTCCCGACGATTCACAAACCACTATTTGTAAATAGATATATATATATTAATTAAAATATTTTATGAGTTAATTAATTATGTAAATAAATTAATATATGATATTATTATTAAAATAAATAAATAAATATATATATATATATATATATATATATATATATATATATATATATATATATATATATATATATATATATATATATATATATATATATATATATATAAGGTATATTGAATGTATATTTATATGCTTTCGAATTTATTTAATAAACGATAATAGCACTCGTTTGTCAGTTGATCGATATTAAGCAAGTTAAATTCAAACTTATGTGATTTTAAAAATAAACGGTGATCCAAAAATGAGTGATATAAATTATAGGCTTATTAGAAATGTATTTAGGATCTAATTATTAAATTTGAACACTTTTGATATTTTACCTGGGATCGAGCGTGGACAGTGATTTAAATTTCATTTAAATAATTTTAAACAATTAATGACCAAATTTTATACCATAATGACTAAAATAAATAAAGATAATTACTGTAAAAATTTAGGATTTTTTTGAATACTTTTATTCGCCACTGATTATCATCGGAGCACGATACACTACCCGTGTAAAACTATCGGTAGGTTATTTAATTAGAGGCACGTTTAATTAAACTAACTCACTTAATTATTATTATATTATGAACTTTATTTCTATTTATATATATATTAGTGAACTAGAGTGTAATAGTAAATAAATCCGTGATTTTGTGAATCATCATTTAAGATCACTGTATTGTGATCATACCATTTTCACTAATTGTTATCCTTTATATATATATATATATATATATATATATATATATATATATATATATATATATATATATATATATATATATATATAAAATATGCATGTACACCGTCTTAGAATCACACTTCTTCTTCTCCTTATTCCTCCATCGACCATAACCCAAACCACGCCCGCAATCACCATTAAACTACCATTTAACACCATCACCATGCATGTTATCTCTCCTTCTCTCTCTCTGCAAATGATAACCATCACTCAAAACCCATTTTTATTTGCTAGCGTTTCAATTAAAACTCTACCATTTAAACCCATCATTTTCCACCATTGATACTCACTTATGTTTCTGTTTTCGTGCAAGTAACAAATCCAATCCATCGTAAGCAACCATAGTTATCATCACCGTAAAACACCACATACCTGATTAATGTTGCTCTTTCAAATGATGCTTGCTCTCAATATAACCACTGCTTGTCTCTTGTTTTGTAACTCAAACAACACACAAAATCGACACCTGTTAACTGCTTCTGTGTACGACTATTTACTATTCATTTGACACCCAAACACAACCCAAACAGCTGCCAAAACAGCCTATTGCAGCTGCATGATTGCTGCTACTCTCGCTATGAACACACCACCTGCAACACCATAAACGCACCCTTTATACTGACCAATTTCTGTGTTGGGTTCGATAGAAAACCAACAAACGTCGGGTGATTTCTTCTTTTCTCTATTAATGATCAACAAACGACACCCATCTCAATCGCTACCCATATCACCACCTTGATATTTAACTTGATGGTATACCCTTGTTTTCTGTTTTTTTATTTATTCGAACTCAATCTTTTTATTTCTACATCAACGAAACCCATCACCTTGTTGTTTCTTCTTCACCTTTAACTGGTCACCAAACCCACCATTGATGAATGACTAATCGAAGAATTTATATACGCTGCTGTAAGCTATCTGTTTTTCTTCTAGTCCACTCGAAAACCACCTTTGATAAATTATAAAACCACACCTGCCACCTGAGGATATATGGTCTGTTTATTTTATTTTTTTTACGAGAACACCAGACCCTTATCACTAACTTATTTGGCTACTGCTTTTGAGTGTTTTCATTGTGGCCGACACCCATGGAATAAATAACCGCACTATTAAAAAAAGAGGTAATCGATTGTTACCAGATTTCAAATTGGGTCGTTCTTTTTTTTGAACCGTAAACATATATTGCTATTGGGCCACTAATCGATAATTAGGCTTCTATAAAATTGGGTTTAATAAACTGCTGTGGGCCGAAGGAAATTGGGCCAAGTATAAAGATGATAGACGTGTGTTGTTGATGAACGTGAGTTATGATCATGGAGATGACTAATGATATAGATGATGATCATATAATAATAATTAGATATTAATGGTGTTATATACGATGATACATGTTTCGTTATGATGCGAACATAATAATAAACGAATAAGTTTTGATGATCACGATAAGGAAGTGATAAAGATGATGATGATGATGATGATAGTTTGAATGATGACGATTTTATGATGAAGGTTACGATTAAGATGTTACTTGGTGATGGCGATAAATATGTTAATCGAATGACGATGATGATTAGGATGGTATAATTTTCATCATCCTTATTATTACATATTATTATTAGTATTATTACTATTATTATTATAATTATTATTTTTATTACTACTAATATCATTATAGATATTATTAATAGTATCATTAAGATTATTAGTATTATCATTAAAATTATTATTTTTAAAATTATTATTATTAATAAAAGTAATTTTTTTTTAAATTATTATTTTTATTATCATATTATTATCATTAAAAACTATCTACTATTATTATTAGAATTATCAATATTTTTATTATTATTATCATTATTATTATTATTATTATTTTTAACATTAATATTATTATTACTATAATTATTATTAGTATTATTAGTATTATTATTATTATTAATATTATTATTTTAATCAAAACAACTTTTTACTTATTATTATTGATATTAATTTACCAAATAAATATTAGTTATATAAAACTATATTTAACAACATAACTATATTAACATTTTATAATAAATACTAACTATTTATCTAAAGTATATAAAATAAATATAGTTAATTAAGTTATTAATGAAACATATAAATTACTAAAAATAATAATTAATAAGAATATATAAATTTGTTCGATTACCATTATATGTATTAATATATATAAAAATGATATAGGTTCGTGAATCCGAGGCCAACCCTGCATTGTTCAGTATCATCGTATGCATATTTTTACTACAAAATATCGTATTGTGAGTTTCATTTGCTCCTTTTTTAATGTTTTTACAATATATATTTTTGGGCTGAGAATACATGCTGTTTTTTATAAATGTTTTACGAAGTAGACACAAGTATTTAAAAACATTCTACGATTGAATTATTATACCGGATATCACCCCTTTAGCTTGGTAATCTAAGAATTAGTGAACCAGTCCACTAATTGACGCGAATCCTAAAGATAGATCTATTGTGCCTAACAAACCCCATCCAGGTTATGGATGCTTTAGTACTTCGACTTTTAATTATACAGATGTGTGTTCCTGTATATTTGGGGATATTCTAGATGCATTTTTGTTAATGTCGGTTACCGGGTGTTTATTCGTATGAATGAATTTTATACAGACGAGTGTTCCTGTATAATGATTTTTTTTGCAGATGAGTGTTCCTGCAGGGTAATTATGAAAATTAAATCTTGTGGTCTATTAAAATTATTGAAATGATTGTTTATGATACACCAATGAACTCACCAACCTTTTGGTTGACACTTTTAAGCATGTTTATTCTCAAGAATTAAAGAAATCTTCCGCTGTATATTTGCTCATTTTAAAGATATCACATGGAGTCATTCATAGCATATTTAGGTTAGTACCTCGAAATGGGACCATATGTTGAAGACTTCGTCCAGGAGGATTAGGACGGGTCGCTTCACAAAACATACCAAACAAAGGGTTAGCAGCAACGATGTCATCACTCGCTTCATCCTGAAGTTGACCAAACTTTTTCTTTTTCACAGAAGAAATATCAGGATGAGCCTTTCGTTTCATCACACCTTTAGATTTATAGCGTTGAGCCACCCTGAGCCCAACACTTGTCGCCAGAGAAGCAAAAGGCTGGTCATCTTAGGTATCCACATCAATGGGAGCTTCAACTTACATCGATTTTTCCCTAGTATTCACCTTCGATGAACTCACTTCACCATGATCAGTCCTTGGTTTGCTTGATATCTCCATGAAACCAGATCATGTAGGAGACCCAACATCCTTAACAACAGTCAACCTACCTTGGACAACAATAGTATACTCCTTTAACCCTTGGGCTTTGACAACATTTCTCAAAGACATTTTTGTAAAAGACACAGTAGATAAAAGTAAGAAGTTAGAAAGGTAACCAATTATATCCAAAAACACAAACAAAACATACCCTGCTCCCCATACAAGAACACTGGATTGGCAGTACCCTCTTCCCATCTGGGTGCCATCCCTAACTTAAAAAGTATAGCATCTGGGTAAGTAGAAGAAATGATGGTGTGACGACCCGGAAATTTTTGACCAAATTTAAACTTAATTTTTATATGATTTCGACATGATAAGCAAAGTCTGTAATGTTGAGTCTCAAAAATTTTGAACTGTTTCATATATTCAATTGATCTTCGACTAGTTCCAACGATTCACGAACAATTGTTTGTAAATAAATAAATATAGATATATATGTATACATGAAAGTATAAGCAAATATAATGATTTTAAAAATAACAAAAACACAATTTAATCATTTGAATTAAAATGAATCTAGATATATACATGTATATAAATTCTATATATAATTAATATTATATAATGTAATATATATAAAATATGTAAATATTAAATATTCAGTATATGTTATTATATATTTATTAAATATTAAATAATTTATAAATTGTAATATATGTAATTTCAAGTTAAAATATAGTTATATCATTATTATACTTTCATTATCAATATTAAAATAAATAATAATATTGATATTAACATCAGTATTATATGTATTATCATTTTTATCTAATATATAGATATAAGATTTGGTACATTTAATTTGTCGTATTATTATTATTATTACTAATATTATTGTTATCATTATTAATGTTATTTATATCATGATTATTATTTATAACTATTATTGTACCTGGTATTGAGATTATTATTATTAATATTTCTATTATTAATAATATTAAAAGTATTATAATTAATATATCATAATTACTAATTATTAATATTAATTATATATTATATGTATATAGTCAGATAAAAGAATCAAATTCTATTTAACTTACCTATCTAACTTTACTTGATTTTGATTCCTATTTTTAACATTATTACATGTCAGAGATTATTCTACAATACAGAAGAAATTAGTTTAACAACAATTGCAGCTTTTATATTACATCAATTGCAGCTTTTATAGTTTTATATTCTGCCTCTGATAGAAATCTTGTCGAATCCAATATCTCCACTACAAACAACCATCTATCAAATCTTATTACTGTATCCATGATATACCTATACTCTATAAGATTCATTAATGCAATTCGAATGAAAAAGGAATCAAACAGACAGATATAAAATTTGTTAGATATCGAAAAGAGGAAGAATCGAATTCAGTTAGGCATCAACATCAATTCATTTACTTTATATTTTTTTTCAGTCCTTCTTGTACTTCGTGTCTGCAAATGATTCCAGTCGAATTCACAATACAACAAAATCTGTTGAGCATCCAATCTACTTTTATTTTCTTTCTTCTTCCTGAATGAAGAATCTGTCGACCACTGTCACTACACAACAATAGATCATATCAAGTTACAAATTCAATTATTCGATTTACATTATTATAATCATTACATATATATTCTATTCATATAAATACGTACACATACGATTATAGGATAGATATATACAAGAGTTTAGACTTACAAAGGTAAAATGAAACACATATACATGATCCGTCATCACCTTTGTATCATCGGCTACTTATCTCTCTTAACCAAAACAAATCACTAAACCAAAGAACAAACCAATTACAATTCCATTACCTTCTTTCTTTCCTTGTCTGATCGAATCAACAAGAAACAAACACAATCCATATTACCACCCATCACCACTAAAACAATCACACTCAAAACAACCACCTCAGCCACTCCATTGACTACTTCTGATTCGAATCCCCATATCCACCCTCACCATTACTATTTCTAGGATTCAATGATCAAACAATTTTTAATATGGATTTATTTTATGACTATTCAACATGAACGTCTAAACAATGAAACCCATGATCACCACCTTCATCGTATACTTTTCTTTTCTATTTCTTTATCGACCTCGAACCAAAACCAACCATCACAGTCACTCATCACCATCGAATACCACAAACAAAACACCAACGTTCTTGATTGTTGTTCATCACTTTCATTAACTCTTTCGTTATATTTTTCGAACACTCACCACTTGATCATCACCGGTTGTTGCTAAAAGAGTTTTTGTTGGTTTGAATTCGTAAACAAGACCATCACCTTTCTTCCTCTCAATGTCACATACCTCTCTCTCTCTAAAGTATTTCGTGAACTCAAGATGGCCAAGAACCCTTGAACCGATTAATTGCCTTTTATATTTTCCTTGTGTTTGAGTCGACAACTTTAAAGCTTACAATTACCCCACTAATTCATATACTCATTAGTGGGTTACAAGGAAAATATGGTTACATAAAAGGGTATGCAATTGATTAAGACAAATTGAAAAGGAACGACCAAGAATCAAGTCACAACTTGCTTTAAACTTTTGCATACTATGTTGATGGGCCAAGATAATGAGTGGAAATTACAATGGGTGTAAGTGGGAACGTTATATGGAATATTTTTTTTTCCTTTTCGTCAATACCTAATCTATTATGTTAAGATGAAAAGTGAAAGTGAACAATAAAAGTAAGTGTGTGTCATGATCATGAAAATGGATGGGTACCAGCTATCATGTCGATTATTTAATCATATTTGTTTATCTTGCTAGCTTGCTTCCCATAAATATATTTCGAATACTAAAAAGCAAACGGGTCACTACAGGTGGTATCATAGCGGTGGTCTTAGCGAACCAGGTCTTGCAATAGTGTGTCTAACTGATAGTTGTTTAGATGCATTAGTGAGTCTGGACTTCGTCCGTGTCTGCATGTCAAAAGTTTTGCTTATCGTTTCGTGTCAAAAATTACCTGCTCATTATTCTTAGTCTAGACACATTTTACTACATTGACTGCATGATTAGTGTATAGAAAAAACTCATATCTTAGCGTATCTGCTAATTCATATCTTAGCGTATCTGTTACTGTAAAACTTTTCCTGACATATTCTTTAAATCCCTCCGTAATCTATGAAATCCTTTGTTCTATATATATATAGATATTCTATGTAATTAGAATACCATTCGATAGCCGGAACTCATTTCATATCAAAAATCCTTTATTCAATCGTACAAAATGGAACTCGTCACTAGTTCAAGTTCCTCGGATTCCGACAGCTATTCTGATATGGAAACACACTTGAGCTCTGAAGGCATTGTAACCGGAATGGATCAACCAACAGCCATCATCAATTCTGGATGAATTGGGGATGGGTTTGCAGTCGACTTAATCAATGGAAACAAGAAGAAGGCGATCCTTTCCACCAAATGAATTCACCTCTTGGCGATGAACCTGAAGCACTTACCGGCGAACCAGTCCGACACATTATTTTCACTCTCATTTCCAGAATATCTCGCAATGATTATATAATATCACGAATTCTAAAGCTTATTCATCTCCTTGTTCCAACCGCCAATCATCTCAGAGTAACAGAAGAAGTCAATGAGTTTCGCGTTCGAGTAGTGGCTTTGGAGAATATGGTGCAAAACTTACAAGCACCAGCAGCATCACCGGCACCAACAGTACCACCAGCATCGGCACCAGTACCACCAATAACACAAGCCTCAACATCACACACCTCAATATCACCATCTGTACTTCGAGTATTATCTTCGTTCTACATATCATTCTACATGGATTATCTTCATTCTACGTATCGTTCTGCCTCATTTATCTTCGTTCGACATGGTATGTTGGGATTTAACAAGTTCATAAGTCTTAAAACCTTTTAAGAAACATAGTAAACGGAAGCGTGTAATTTACCAATTTAAACTTGTTATTTTTAAACCAATTAAAGCTAAATCCCATCTTGGATCAAGTTGTGAAATGATGCTTACAAAATAACAAGAAAAGATAAGAGTGTCATACCTCCTTAAACTAAGTTTAAGGGCTGAAAATGGCTTGAAAAATGATGAGAAAGATGATGAAACAAAGTACCAACACACCCTTGTATTGGCTAGACTTTAATCACCTTGAATCCTAGCTTCAAACCCTCTTCTTTCGCACCCTGAAAACTGGACAGCAGCAAGTGAAAGAATGATGATGAATGAAGCTTCAAAACTATGAAACCTCAAGGGATAATACCCCAAACTTATCACCAACACCCTAGCCTTTAGTTAGGATTTCATTAGACACTTGAAATGAACTTGAAAATCAAATTTTGAGCTTCCTTTTGGTGCCAAAAGGGCCACGGCAGCAGGCTGCTGCTGAGGTGGTTTTGTGCAGATTTTTCTTCAAGTTCAAATGTGGAAAAACACTTGAAAAACCCATGGTCAAGTCTTGGTTCAAGTAATGTACCATGCACCTTGAAGTTGTGTATTTTTTGGGAGCAACAAAATGGGCATGTGTGCTTGCCTTGAAGACTAAAAAAATTCTGCACACTTCTTCATTTTTTATATAATAATGACTTTTACTTATATATATATAAACTTGTTATATATATATATAAAACCATGTAATTGTTATATTACTTCCATATTTTATAAACCTTTTATAAAATATAACACAACATAATTATTTAAACCTATAAATAATTAAATATAAATTATCCAAATAATTTATCTCAAGTGATGATATTTTAGAAAACCAATTTTCTAAAGTTCAAGTGTCGTGTATTTATTTAACGACCCAATCGTTAAGATTAAATACTTATAAGGTGTCGGTAAGTTTGTTATTGGGTATGACCCGACTTGGATCAAAACATATTAGCCACATTAATTTAATATGTCTCTCGGGCATACGAAATACCTTCAATCTCCCACTTGCACGAGAAACATAAGAAATTAATGCAAGTGATGGATACCACCTAACTACCGTCCATCACCCCCAATATGTTATGACTTGTGCCATTCAATAACATCATCCCTTTCGAGTCCCATCTCGAATATGAATAGGTGAATCTTTCATAATATCCTTTTGTCGTAGATGTCATGTTAAATCCAAGAGATACAGAGTGATCACTCTCTTATAGATTTAACTTTATCAGGCCTTAGACATCTGACTCTCAACGAATAAGAGGGACAAATTCCATCTTGACTACATACGTTCTAGATACACACTTCGTATTATACCTGAGCTCTTCCTTGTGTACTACCATATTTCAGAATAGCGAAGGAAAGAATCAAGGCATAATACTCGGTGAATATCAGGACCCAATATGTATCTCAGGTCAGAGGATACGATGATATTCGCCTTTACTCAAGATTACACGTGATCAACCACAAAGGCTCCATACAGTAAATCTTGAAAGCGGGTCTTCCAATATTTGTATCCCACAAATATTTATGAACCTTGGTAGCAACCTTGCCCCACATTCAGTCCGTGAATGTATACCAATCCAAGTTCATAATAGTCTAAACCTCACATTTGCTCCCACAAATGTGATCGACTACGGAATTTAGAATAATTACTTATTCATGGATAAAATATGCAAAATAGGAACATAACTCAAAATAAATTAATACCATAATTATATTAATGAGTTTGAACAATTTTGTTCCGTTACAATACTTAAAATAGATCATGACCAATCACTAGAATATCGAAGCCCTAATGCACAAACATGTCCTGCATGTTTTGGTCCATGTAAGAGCTTCGTGAGAGGATCCGCCATATTAAGATCTGTGTGAACTTTGCGAATACATATCTTCCCCTTTTTAACTTCATCCCTTATGTAGTTGAATCTCCGCTCAATGTGACGGGTCTTTTGATGAGCACGAGGTTCCTTGATTTGAGCAATCGCACCCTCGTTGTCACAAAAGATCTCAAGAGGGTCCTGAATGGAAGGGACTACTCCTAAGTCGTCGATGAATTTCTTCATCCATGCAGTTTCCTGAGCTGCCAATGATGCGGCAATGTACTCCGACTCTGTAGTGGATAGAGCAACAACATCCTGTTTTGAACTCTTCCAAGAGACCGCACCTCCATTTAATGTGAAGACATAGCCGGATTGTGATCGAGAGTCATCTCGATCAGTTTGGAAACTCGCGTCCACGTAACCTTTTACAGCGAGTTCCTCCTCACCAGACCCATATATTAGAAACATATCCTTAGTCCTCCTAAGGTATTTCAATATACTTTTAACAGCAATCCAATGACTGTTTCTTGGGTTATTCTGGTATCTACTTGTCAAGCTTAGAGCGCATGACACATCCGGTCTAGTACATATCATTGCATACATGATAGACCCAATAGCAGATGCGTATGGGACTTTCTTCATTCTCTCTTGTTCATCTTTCATGGTAGGACACTGAGATGAACTGAGAACGGTTCCTCTTTGAATAGGTACCAAACCTTTCTTAGAGTTTTCCATCTTGAACCTTTTCAAGATTTTGTCAATGTATGTACTTTGACTTAAACCTATCAATCTCTTGGATCTATTCCTATAGATCCCAATCCCCAATATGTATTGTGCTTCTCCAAGATCCTTAATGGAGAAGCAACCTTTTGGCCAAGTTTTGACCTCTTGCATTGTGGTTATATCATTCCCAAACAATAATATATCATCCACATATAGCACAAGGAACATTATAGAGCTCCCACTAGCCTTCTTGTATACACAAGCTTTATCACCATTTTTAATGAAGCCAAATTTCTTTGCCTCTTCATTAAAACGATGATTCCACATTCTAGATGCTTGTTTCAATCCGTAGATTGATTTCTTTAACTTGCATACCTTTTTAGGATTTTTCGGATCAACAAAACCTTCGGGCTGTACCATATAAACATCTTCCTCAAGATATCCATTTAGGAAAGCGGTTTTGACATCCATTTGCCATATTTCATTGTCATAGTGAGCAGCAATGGCAAATAATATCCTAATAGACTTTAGAATTGCCACTGGCGAGAAAGTTTCATCATAATCAATCCCTTGAGTTTGAGTGAAACCTTTTGCTACAAGTCTAGCTTTGTATGTATCCAAGTTTCCATGTATGTCGGTTTTCATTTTAAAAAGCCATTTATAATCAACTAGCCTAGAGCCAGGAGGTTGCGTAACAAGTTCCCAAACTTGGTTGTCATACATGGATTGCATCTCAGATTTCATGGCTTCCTGCCATTTATCTTTATCAATCCTTGATAAAGCATCTTGGTATTTTGTTGGTTCATCCAAATCAACCGTATAGCAACCATCTATGAGAAAACCATATCTCTCAGGAGGATTGCTAATCCTACCAGATCTACGAATGTCTTGTGTATTTTGATCATCCATTTGATCACTATCAACATTTTCATGTTGAGTGCTAGTGTCAACCAATTGTGTATCATCTATTTGATCTTGAACCTCTTCAAGATCTATCTTCCTTTCACTACTTCCTTCCATTAGGAACTTAGTTTCAAGGAATTCCGCCTTCCGAGCAACAAATACATTCTGCTCCGATGGATCATAGAAATAATATCCCATATTATCCTTGGGATATCCTATGAAGATACACTTCGTGGATCGAGCATTCAACTTATTAGGGACGTAACGCTTAGGATAAGCTTCACATCCCCATACCTTTAAGTATGATAGAGATGGAGGTTTTCCAAACCACATCTCATGAGGTGTTCGTTCCACTTTCTTGGTTGGGGCCATATTTAAAATACGAGCCGCGGAGCATAGACAATAACCCCAAAATGATAGAG
The DNA here is from genome assembly GCF_046630445.1 of Rutidosis leptorrhynchoides. NCBI lineage: Eukaryota > Viridiplantae > Streptophyta > Magnoliopsida > Asterales > Asteraceae > Rutidosis > Rutidosis leptorrhynchoides. The sequence goes on from NC_092339.1 coordinate 203,892,007, forward strand.
GTAACGTGCTTCTAGCCATCATAGATCGAACCATATCCATTAGGGTTCGGTTCCTCCTTTCGGAAACTCCATTAAGTTGGGGTGTTCCGGGTGGAGTAATTTGTGAGATAATCCCACAACTCCTAAGATGATCTTGGAAAGCATCGCTTAGGTATTCACCTCCTCTATTGGTACGAAGTACCTTGATTGTCTTATTGAGTTGATTTTGTACTTCGCTTTGATATTCTTTGAATGCTTCAAAAGTTTCGTCCTTATGTCTTAACAAGTAGACATATCCAAAACGACTGAAGTCATCAATGAAAGTGACGAAGTATCTTTCACCATTCCTAGCTATGGGCTTAAAGGGTCCACATACATCCGAATGTATTAATCCCAATAAGTCCTTAGCCCTTTCATAGGTCCCTTTGAAAGGCGCTTTAGTCATTTTGCCTTGTAAACAAGATTCACATACATCAAATGAGTCCATTTCATTTGATTTCAAAAGTCCATACATTTGAAGTGTACGCATTCGGTTCTTGTTTATGTGACCAAGGCGACAATGCCATAAGTAGGAATCACTCAAATCCCTTTTGAGTTTCTTGGTGCTAGTATGGTATATTGAGCTACTAGATGATGTGTCATCATGAACCAATTCATAAATTCCATTTGAAGGCGAAGCCTTAAAATAGAATACATTATCTAAATAAACGTGGATATCATCATTAACAAAATTAAGATAAAAACCACATTGTTTTAAGCGAGAAATAGAAATAATGTTTCTACATAAATCCGGAGCATACAAAACATTTTCTAAAATAAGTTCCAATCCGCTTGGAAGCTTCAAAACAAAATCTCCTTGAGCTTTAACATGCACCTTTGCACCATTGCCCATATAGAGACTTGATGTTCCCGCCATATGATCACTTCTTTTGAACCCCTGCAAAGAATTGCAAATATGAGTTCCACATCCTGTGTCTAATACCCATGTATTAGAAGAAGTAATATTAAGCTCAATATATACCATATATATGTTACCTGAGGTTTGCCCTGCATCCCTCTTGTCCTTCAACTCCTTAAGATAGACCGGGAAATTTCGCTTCCAGTGACCCATTTCACAGCAACCGAAACACGGGTCTTCTTTGGGGTTTGCCTTCTCAGCTACCTTTTGCTTCTTAGCCTTATTGATGGTTGGGGTAACCATCTTCCCCTTCCCTTTGCCTTGATAGGCGGGTCCTTTTCTCTTAGCCACCTTTGGCTTAGAGGTCTTACCTTTGGATCCACCTTGATCGATTGCTAACACGGGTAAAGCCCTTTTACCCATGCTAGTTTCCGCCGTTCTAAGCATACCGTGGAGCTCACCTATGCTTTTATCCATCCCATTCATATTGTAATTAATTACAAATTGATCAAACCTTTTTGATAGGGAGTTAAGGATAAGATCGGTGGCTAACTCATTTGATATGTTTAGGTTAAGACGGTTAGCATGATCAATAAGGCTTTTCATCTTAAGCACATAAGATGAAACCGATTGGGTATCGTCCATACGACAAGCATGTAGCGCCCGAACGGTCTCGAAACGCTCGACACGCGCTTGTTGAAGGAACATCTCCTTCAATTGCGTTATCATGTCGTATGCACTATGATGCTCGAAATCCTTTTGGAGTTCGGGAATCATAGTCCCAAGCATTAGGCATGAGACTTGAAGGGAGTCGCGGCAATACTTATCATAAAAGGCCATTGCCTCCTCATCATCCTCATCCGGTTGATCGGGAATGGGGTCCTCAAGTACATACGCTTTATCCTCTTGTTTGAGGATAATCCGAAGATTGCGGAACCAATCCATAAAGTTGGTATGGTTGAGTTTGTCTTTCTCTAAGAGAGACCTTAATGATAGGTTGTTTAGGTTAAGTGGTGCGTTTGGTATGTTGTTGTTGTTATTGGCGGCCATCTACAAAATTTAACAAAGTTGTTTAAGTATCAATTTTAATTTAACATTCAATACCCTTTAAATAAAATTGAATTATTAAATTCTATAATCCAACGGTAAACCAAATTTCGGTTAGGTGACCTTTATCTCGCAATTTGATTTAGCTAGGTAGTCAATAAATGACAATTGCAATCCATTTGCAACTTCTAGAGTATGGGATCATGCAATCCTTTTGCATGGCATATTTATCCCATCAACGCATATTTGTTCTTCATGCTTCGGTGACCCTAAGTTCATGATTCCCAAATCAAGTCGTCCTACTTGTATAGACTTGTAAATTTAACATACAAGTGGTTAGGTGACCTTTATCCCACAAGCATGCGAAATTTACCTTAATCATATTAGTTTGCTCATAACGGTTAGGTGACCTTTATCCCATCATGAGTTCCCTAATACTTTTAAGTGTCACACAATAGGATGGCGTTAAACTTGTTGCCTTGTTGTAAAAGGGATTTGAGTTTTCATTAATTCTAGTTTGGGAAAACTTTTATGCCATACACCAACATGCATTTAGTGTATGGTACTTATGAAAAACCAATTTCATGTCTTGTAATTGAGCCAATTACTTGATATAAACCATTTTATGTACGTCATCCTTTTCTTGTTCTTAATAACCATTTATTAAGGTTTTTGGTTGCTATTTTAATTTAACCATTTAAATTTCCGTTTTGCATGTACTTAGAACGTCTAATTTAACCAATTAAATTGTCGTTTTGTTTGTGTTATCTTGTGATTAATTGTATCAACCAAACATACAAAGCAATAATCATACAAACAACCACACATGCAAAATAAGTGTGTTCACAATCTAGCCATTTTGGTGAGCATTTGTTTAGCCGAAAACAAATGCCACCGGTTAAGGGGTTATAACACAAAGCAAGAGATTTCCAATCTCCCACTTAATCTTGCATCCAAATGCTCCTTGTGTTCTTCAAGTCTTCATGATCTTGTATCTTCATTTTTACAAAATATGTATCCTAATACATTTTATCTAGAAAATGAAATTACAACCTATTCTATTTTACATACCAAATATAAAATGAATTACATAACAAATGAATGAATTATTACAAACAAATTGAATAATTATTACATGCCATATGAATGAATAATAATACATACCAAATGAATCATAAATCAACCAAACACACATGCATGCAACACAAGGTCAAGGCTAGGATTGTGAACATTAACATGCAACCAAAAATGACCAAAATGGAAAGTTCCAAACCCCTTTTGGAACCTCCAAAATTCGGCCATCTCCTCAAACCCACCCAAACCCGAAAATTTTTGTATTCCATTTTCATGCATGTACTTGGAATGCAAATATAGTGGGTTTAAAGACAACAATTCGAAGCATATTTCAACAACCTCGGCTCTAGATACCATTGTTGGGATTTAACAAGTTCATAAGTCTTAAAACCTTTTAAGAAACATAGTAAACGGAAGCGTGTAATTTACCAATTTAAACTTGTTATTTTTAAACCAATTAAAGCTAAATCCCATCTTGGATCAAGTTGTGAAATGATGCTTACAAAATAACAAGAAAAGATAAGAGTGTCATACCTCCTTAAACTAAGTTTAAGGGCTGAAAATGGCTTGAAAAATGATGAGAAAGATGATGAAACAAAGTACCAACACACCCTTGTATTGGCTAGACTTTAATCACCTTGAATCCTAGCTTCAAACCCTCTTCTTTCGCACCCTGAAAACTGGACAGCAGCAAGTGAAAGAATGATGATGAATGAAGCTTCAAAACTATGAAACCTCAAGGGATAATACCCCAAACTTATCACCAACACCCTAGCCTTTAGTTAGGATTTCATTAGACACTTGAAATGAACTTGAAAATCAAATTTTGAGCTTCCTTTTGGTGCCAAAAGGGCCACGGCAGCAGGCTGCTACTGAGGTGGTTTTGTGCAGATTTTTCTTCAAGTTCAAATGTGGAAAAACACTTGAAAAACCCATGGTCAAGTCTTGGTTCAAGTAATGTACCATGCACCTTGAAGTTGTGTATTTTTTGGGAGCAACAAAATGAGCATGTGTGCTTGCCTTGAAGACTAAAAAAATTCTGCACACTTCTTCATTTTTTATATAATAATGACTTTTACTTATATATATATAAACTTGTTATATATATATATATATAAAACCATGTAATTGTTATATTACTTCCATATTTTATAAACCTTTTATAAAATATAACACAACATAATTATTTAAACCTATAAATAATTAAATATAAATTATCCAAATAATTTATCTCAAGTGATGATATTTTAGAAAACCAATTTTCTAAAGTTCAAGTGTCGTGTATTTATTTAACGACCCAATCGTTAAGATTAAATACTTATAAGGTGTCGGTAAGTTTGTTATTGGGTATGACCCTACTTGGATCAAAACATATTAGCCACATTAATTTAATATGTCTCTCGGGCATACGAAATACCTTCAGATTATGTAATCTCTAATGTTTTAGAGATTATGTACCCTAGTTCTAACCGTAAATCATATGAATTTAATATCATATTAACTCATTAAATCCATGATTACATCTGAAGAAAATATATATGTAAGTATATTTTCATAAAGATTGTAATTAAAAATTCTTTTGTACAAACTGTTAATGGTAAAAAATATTTTAACGGGTAGGTAATACCCGAAGAATATTTTGATTTCACATTAATAAGTTACACTGTACATTCTTCAAATCCGATTCAACAATCATTTACTATCCTACTTACAACCACAGATATACGTATCCGTTCACCTAAGAATAACCATTTTCATTCAAATTTAATTTCATATTCAGATTTTGACCGATCAAAATCAAAGTCAAGATTTAACAGAAGACATCACTTTTAGATTCCTACATCTTTCAAAGCCATACTTTGAATTCAAAACTGTGCTAGATCCATTGGTGTGTTATTACTGAAAATAACTTTACAATACCTTTCCAAAATTAGCCAATTTTGTCACAGCTCCAGCAAATCAACTTCGACTTTCATTCAGACTAGCCTTATTATAACTTTGATATATAATTTTGCCACTTGATTTCATCTTAAACAATCTTTTGTATCTTGACGATTACAATCTTCATTCAAACCCTTCAAACTCTTGAAAACACCTCAAATTGATAACCAATGATTCAGATTTGATAACCCTGAGAATGTTGATGAAACAGTAAAAGCTATAGATAGTCTTAATGGCCAAAAGCTTGTTAGTAAGAATTGCGTGTTGAAAAAGCTCAGATTTGGAACTAAAAAATGGATTGAGCAAACCCTAAAGGAAATTATGGACAAATCAGAAGGATTAAACCTGTACTTAAATAATCTAGATGATTCTGTATTCGATGAAATCTTTAGAGAATATCTTACTCCGAAGTCATGTTAAAATCTTGCGGAAAATTTTCTCCATCAAATCTTCGAACTTAGAAAATTCCAAAATATCATCATAAATATCTTCAATATTTCTGAGGATATTTTCATAAATCTTCTTGTCCGAAATTAGTTATCTCCTCGTGCTATCTATGTTACATCATAAAAGAAACTATTTTAGTTTCTATCCTTCTATTAAATTTGAGTTTAAATTATGAATGATTTCTAGAGAAGTGTTGGGAGTTGAAGCATGAGTTAGTATAATATAATGACGCCCGGCCAACATGATTATATTACAGTAAGTCATGCTAAATTTCTAATGGAACGTGATGATGGTTCACAGATCATTACCTTCATCATGTGCCATGTTACATAACTCTTTCATTCTATTTAACCTTTAAACATAACAAGAACATAATTACTTGATAGTTCTATCTTTCCCGGATATTCTAGTAATTTGACAAATCAAATCGTGCTAATATATTCCTTTCTGCGTAGAATATTATAGTCATTCAAAACTCTATATCTACGAATTCTGGACCATTATTCACTTGACTTAAAGTAGAATGAGAGTGATGACAATAAGGAAACAAAGAAGATGAATGTATAGTGAAATATCAGACATAGCAATCGAGGCAGAATACCGCATATAATTAAAGAGGATCCTAATTTTTTTAAATTACCGAGGAATCAAATCTTATATAGATGTTCAAGACTTTCATTCCTTGAATTCCAGAAATCCACCGTGACTACATCAAAAGTTAAATCTCTATCTCAATCTTTTGTGACAGCTTCACTCGTACGCTTCACATAATCGAATCGTTTTGTCTATATTAATCAATAATGAAAAAACTCTATTTATCAACTCATATTCGTCATGAAAACATTTTTATTGTTAGCCATGATGAACACACTCAAATTTCGGGATGAAATTTCTTTAACGGGTAGCTACTGTGACGATCCGAAAATTTTCGACCAAATTTAAACTTAATCTTTATATGATTTCGACATGATAAGCAAAGTCTGTAATGTTGAGTCTCAAAAATTTTGAACTGTTTCATATATTCAATTGATCTTCGACTAGTTCCAACGATTCACGAACAATTGTTTGTAAATAAATAAATAAAGATATATATGTATACATGAAAGTATAAGCAAATATAATGATTTTAAAAATAATAAAAACACAATTTAATCATTTGAATTAAAATGAATCTAGAAATAAATGTATATAAATTCTATATATAATTAATATTATATAATGTAATATATATATATATATATAAAATATGTAAATATTAAATATTCAGTATATGTTATTATTATTTATTAAATATTAAATAATTTATAAATTGTAATATATGTAATTTCAAGTTAAAATATACTTAAATCATTATTATACTTTCATTATCAATATTAAAATAAATAATAATATTGATATTAATATCAGTATTATATGTATTATCATTTTTATCTAATATATAGATATAAATTTGATACATTTAATTTGTCGTATTATTATTATTACAAATATTATTGTTATCATTATTAATGTTATTAATATCATGATTTTTATTTATAACTATTATTGTACTTGGTGTTGAGATTATTATTATTATTATTATTATTTCTATTATTAATAATATTAGAAGTATTATAATTAATATATCATAATTACTAATTATTAATATTAATTATATATTATATGTATATAGTCAGATAAAAGAATCAAATTCTATTTAACTTACCTATCTAACTTTACTTGATTTTGATTCCTGTTTTTAACATTATTACATGTCAGAGACTATTCTACAATACAGACGAAATTAGTTTAACAACAATTGCAGCTTTTATATTACATCAATTGCAGCTTTTATATTTTTATATTCTGCCTCTGATAGAAATCTTGTCGAATCCAATATCTCCACTACAAACAACCACCTATCAAATCTTATTACTGTATCCATGATATACCTATACTCTATAAGATTCATTACTGCAATTCGATGAAAAAGAAATCAAACAGCAGATACAAAATTTGTTAGATATCGAAAAGAGGAAGAATAGAATTCAGTTAGGCATCAACATCAATTCATTTACTTTATATTTTTTTTCAGTCCTTCTTGTAGTTCGTGTCTGCAAATGATTCCAGTCGAATTCACAATACAATAAAATCTGTTGAGTGTCCAATCTACTTTTATTTTCCTTCTTCTTCCTGAATGAAGAATCTGTCGACCACTGTCACTACACAACAATAGATCGTATCAAGTTACAAATTCAATTATTCGATATACATTATTATAATCATTACATATATACTATATTCATATAAATATGTACACATACGATTATATGATAGATATATACAAGAGTTTAGACTTACAAAGGTAAAATGAAACACACATACATGATCCATCATCACCTTTGTATCATCGGCTACTTATCTCTCTTAACTAAAACAAATCACTAAGCCAAAGAACACACTAATTACAATTCCATTTCCTTCTTTCTTTCATTGTCTGATCGAATCAACAAAAAACAAACACAATCCATATTACCACCCATCACCACTAAAACAATCACACTCAAAACAACCACCTCAGCCACTCCACTGACTACTTCTGATTCGAATCCCCACATCCACCCTCACCATTACTATTTCTAGGATTCAATGATCGAACAATTTTTAATATGGATTTATGTTATGACTATTCAACATGAATGTCTAAACAATGAAACCCATGATCACCACCTTCATCGTATACTTTTCTTTTCTGTTTCTTTATCGACCTCGAACCAAAACCAACCATCACAGTCACTCATCACCATCGAATACCACAAACAAAACACCAACGTTCTTGATTGTTGTTCATCACTTTCATTCACTCTTCCGTTATATTTTTCGAACACTCACCACTTGATCATCACCGGTTGTTGCTAAAAGAGTTGTTGTTGGTGTGAATTCGTAAACAACACCATCACCTTTCTTCCTCTCAATCTCACATACCTCTCTCTCTCTCTAAAGTATTTCGTGAACTCAAGATGGCCAAGAACCCTTGAACCGATTAACTTCCTTTTATATTTTCCTTGTGTTTTTGTCGACAACTTTAAAGCTTACAATTACCCCACTAATTCATATACTCATTAGTGGGTTACAAGGAAAATATGGTCACATAAAAGGGTATGCAATTTATTTAGACAAATTGAAAAGGAACTACCAAGAATCAAGTCACAACTTGCTTTAAACTTTCGCATACTATGCTGATGGGCCAAGATGATGAGTGGAAATTACACTGGGTGTAAGCGGGAACGTTATATGGAATATTTTTTTCCTTTTCGTCAATATCTAATCTATTATGTTAAGATGAAAAGTGAAAGTGAACAATAAAAGTAAGTGTGTGTCATGATCATGAAAATGGATGGGTACCAGCTATCATGTCGATTATTTAATCAGATTTGTTTATCTTGCTAGCTTGCTTCCCATAAATATATTTCGAATACTAAAAAGCAAACGGGTCACTACAGATGGGTGGTTGCAAATCCTCCTAAACAAAGCATCAGCTTCATGTATGAAAGGGATGGGATCTTTGTATTCTTTAGGAACATCCCTTTCAGGATCAGAAACATAGGGATAATCTTTCGGAAACAAGAAAGACTTTTTCAAAAAGATAAAAGAGCACTTCCAGTTTTGAACATTAGGAAATTGGGGAGCAAAGCAATAAACAGGAGGAGGAGCACCTCTCCTACTTTTTTCACTTTTGAACAGTAATCCAATCACTGGTATCACCGGTGCGAAAAAAGCGACGAAACAGATCAACAGAAGGCTCACCGCCATAAGCCCTACACATTACCTCAAAAGCCATAACCTTTTTCACAGCCAAGGGATGAAAAACAGAAATATTCACCTTAAAATAATCCAAAATGCTGAGAAAGAAAGCAGAGAAAGGAACTCTAATGTTACACTCAGTAAACAATTAGGTATACACGCCAATGTAACCCTTAGGAGGATTCAAGATGTGCTTGTCGCTAGCCGGAATAATCATATTGCCAGATTTCAAACCAAGCATTTCAATCAGATACAACAGGAAAGAGGACTTAACATCGCTAAAGGAGGCCTCAATACCACGTTTAGATATGGTAAAAAATAAAAAATAAAAACGTAAGAAAAAATTGTGAGTACCTTGGTATGCAAAGAGGAAAGAATTTCTGAAGGAGAAGTTTGAAAAGAAGATGAATACAAATGAGAGGGAGAAAATGAGGCGTTGAAACCTTAAGAAAGAAGAAGGGGTAGCCGTCAAATCAAACTACAGAGCACTCTTTGTAACTGTAACCCATTGGACGATCGTACCCCTGGCAGCAAAACAGAAAAGATTCTCTCATTAAGGGAAAAAATAGTAATTTTAGGGACAAGGGTCTTAAATGGTGCAGTTAACTGTCAAATCATAGCAGCAAAAGTAATTATTACTAAGTTTAACTTAACGAAGCTCATATGTCGATATTAACTATTCGTAAAATTAAACTGGGAGCTTGATAGTGTACCCCACCTCCGGCCCGTTTACCAGCTTCGCAGTTTGCTTCGGAGGATTTGTCTACAATATACAATACGAAGGAAACTTTAGCTACAATGAACGTGGTCCTGAAATTAGAGCAACAATAGTGATCTTAGAGCCCATAAAACCTCATTCAATTACAAAGTCAAGCTAGCGAAACTATTCCTATCTCGGTACACGCCTGAACGACAAAGGAAAGGGACAAGCTCACTTTCCACTGCAGTTTTACCAAAAGGGAAAAGTCAACTAGTACTCTAAAACCATTGGGAACTAGCGAGCTCATATAGGAAGCCGCTCCATCCCACTTATAAAGAGAATAGAATCCAGGATACATTCCACATTTAGCAAACACACACATAATAACACAATCATGTTATATCATTTGCTTCGGTGGCGTAAAATAATCTCCTAATTGTTACCTTTGGGGAGTCGCCAAATAACTAAAATAAAATCATAATCACTCAATCCTCAATCTCTGTGACTTGTATATACCCATATCAATACTAATCGCCGGTTATTGTACAAACACATATTGTTAGGACCCCGAAGTTGTACAGTGTTAATGTGAAACATGCTTAAATGAAGGTTCCTTAGAAGATGGCTATATAAGGAACCTATGTAGTCCTAATTAGATAGCCATTATATTGTAACTGAGTTCTAGTGAAATGTCCCGTTCTTATTGATTAAAAACGTTCCATATTAATTGATTTCGTTGCGAGGTTTTGACCTCTATATGAGACGTTTTTCAAAGACTGCATTCATTTTTAAAACAAACCATAACCTTTATTTCATAAATAAAGGTTTAAAAAGCTTTACGTAGATTATCAAATAATGATAATCTAAAATATCATGTTTACACACGACCATTACATAATGGTTTACAATACAAATATGTTACATCGAAATCAGTTTCTTGAATGCAGTTTTTACATAATATCATACAAACATGGACTCCAAATCTTGTCCTTATTTTAGTATGCAATAGCGGAAGCTCTTAGTTGGTGAGAATAAACATGCTTTAAACGTCAACAAAAATGTTAGTGAGTTATAGGTTTAACCTATATATATCAAATCGTTACAATAGACCACAAGATTTCATATTTCAATACACATCCCATACATAGAGATAAAAATCATTCATATGGTGAACACCTGGTAACGGACATTAACAAGATGCATATATAAGAATATCCCCATCATTCCGAGACACCCTTCGGATATGATATAAATTTCGAAGTACTAAAGCATCCGGTACTTTGGATGGGGTTTGTTAGGCCCAATAGATCTATCTTTAGGATTCGCGTCAATTAGGGTGTCTGTTCCCAAATTCTTAGATTACCAGACTTAATAAAAAGGGGCATATTCGATTTCGATAATTCAACCATAGAATGTAGTTTCACGTACTTGTGTCTATTTTGTAAATCATTTATAAAACCTGCATGTATTCTCATCTCAAAAATATTAGATTTTAAAAGTGGGACTATAACTCACTTTCACAGATTTTTTACTTCGTCGGGAAGTAAGACTTGGCCACTGGTTGATTCACGAACCTATAACAATATATACATATATATAAAAGTATGTTCAAAATATATTTACAATACTTTTAATATATTTTGATGTTTTAAGTTTATTAAGTCAGCTGTCCTCGTTTGTAACCTACAACTAGTTGTCCACAGTTAGATGTACAGAAATAAATCGATAAATATTATCTTGAATCAATCCACGACCCAGTGTATACGTATCTCAGTATTGATCACAACTTAAACTATATATATTTTGGAATCAACCTCAACCCTGTATAGCTAACTCCAACATTCACATATAGAGTGTCTATGGTTGTTCCGAAATATATATAGATGTGTCGACATGATAGGTCGAAACATTGTATACGTGTCTATGGTATCTCAAGATTACATAATATATAATACAAGTTGATTAAGTTATGGTTGGAATAGATTTGTTACCAATTTTCACGTAGCTAAAATGAGAAAAATTATCCAATCTTATTTTACCCATAACTTCTTCATTTTAAATCCGTTTTGAGTGAATCAAATTGCTATGGTTTCATATTGAACTCTATTTTATGAATCTAAACAGAAAAATTATAGGTTTATAGTCGGAAAACTAAGTTACAAGTCGTTTTTGTAAAGGTAGTCATTTCAGTCGAAAGAACGACGTCTAGATGACCATTTTAGAAAACATACTTCCACTTTGAGTTTAACCATAATTTTTGGATATAGTTTCATGTTCATAATAAAAATCATTTTTCCAGAATAACAACTTTTAAATCAAAGTTTATCATAGTTTTTAATTAACTAACCTAAAACAGCCCGCGGTGTTACTACGACGGCTTAAATCCGGTTTTACGGTGTTTTTCGTGTTTCCAGGTTTTAAATCATTAAGTTAGCATATCATATAGATATAGAACATGTGTTTAGTTGATTTTAAAAGTCAAATTAGAAGGATTAACTTTTATTTGCGAACAAGTTTAGAATTAACTAAACTATGTTCTAGTGATTACAAGTTTAAACCTTCGAATAAGATAGCTTTATATGTATGAATCGAATGATGTTATGAACATCATTACTACCTCAAGTTCCTTGGATAAACATACTGGAAATGAGAAAAATGGATCTAGCTTCAAAGGATCCTTGGATGGCTTGAAAGTTCTTGAAGCAGAATCATGACACGAAAACAATTTCAAGTAAGATTTCCACTCGAAATAAGGTTGTTATAGTTATAGAAATTGAATTAAAGTTTGAATATGATTATTACCTTGTATTAGAAAGATAACCTACTATAATTAACAAAGGTTTCTTGATCTTGGATGATTACTTGGAATGGATTTAGAAAACTTGGAAGTAAACTTGCAATCTTGGAAGTATTCTTGATTTTATGAAACTAGAACTTTTGGAATTTATGAAGAACACTTAGAACTTGAAGATAGAACTTGAGAGAGATTAATTAGATAAAGAAAATTGAAGAATTAAAGTGTTTGTAGGTGTTTTTGGTCGTTGGTGTATGGATTAGATATAAAGGATATGTAATTTTGTTTTCATGTAAATAAGTCATGAATGATTACTCATATTTTTGTAATTTTATGAGATATTTTATGCTAGTTGCCAAATGATGGTTCCCACATGTGTTAGGTGACTCACATGGGCTGCTAAGAGCTGATCATTGGAGTGTATATACCAATAGTACATACATCTAAAAGCTGTGTATTGTACGAGTACGAATACGGGTGCATACGAGTAGAATTGTTGATGAAACTGAACGAGGATGTAATTGTAAGCATTTTTGTTAAGTAGAAGTATTTTGATAAGTGTCTTGAAGTCTTTCAAAAGTGTATGAATACATATTAAAACACTACATGTATATACATTTTAACTGAGTCGTTAAGTCATCGTTAGTCGTTACATGTAAATGTTGTTTTGAAACCTTTAGGTTAACGATCTTGTTGAATGTTGTTAACCCATTGTTTATTATAACAAATGAGATGTTAAATTGTTATATTATCATGATATTATGATATATAATATATCTTAGTATGATGTATATATAGTTAAATGTCGTTACAACGATAATCGTTACATATATGTCTCGTTTCGAAATCATTAAGTTAGTAGTCTTATTTTTACATATGTATTTCATTGTATACACTTAATAATATATTTACTTATCATTTAACATAATTAACCAAGTGTATCAATATCTTAATATGATTCATATGTACCTAGTAAGATGTTGTTATAACGATAATCGTTATATATATCGTTTTCGAGTTTCTTAAATTAATAGTCTCATTTTTATGTATATAACTCATTGTTAAAATACCTAATGAGATACATACTTATAATAAAATCATGTTAACTATATATATAACCATATATATATGTCATCATATAGTTTTTACAAGTTTTAACGTTCGTGAATCACCGGTCAACTTGGGTGGTCAATTGTCTATATGAAACCTATTTCAATTAATCAAGTCTTAACAAGTTTGATTGCTTAACATGTTGGAAACACTTAATCATGTAAATAAAAATTTCATTTAATATATATATAAACATGGAAAAGTTCGGGTCACTACAGTACCTACCCGTTAAATAAATTTCGTCCCGAAATTTTAAGCAGTTGGAGGTGTTGACGTATCTTCTGGAAATAAATGCGGGTATTTCTTCTTCATCTAATCTTCTGGTTCCCAGGTGAACTCGGGTCCTCTACGAGCATTCCATCGAACCTTAACAATTGGTATCTTGTTTTTCTTAAGTCTTTTAACCTCACGATCCATTATTTCGACGGGTTCTTCGATAAATTGAGGTTTTTCGTTGATTTCGATTTCATCTAATGGAATAGTGAGATCTTCTTTAGCACAACATTTCTTCAAATTCGAGACGTAGAAAGTGTTATGTACAGCTGCGAGTTGTTGAGGTAACTCAAGTCGGTAAGCTACTAGTCCGACACGATCAATAATCTTGAATGGTCCAAATATACCTTGGATTTAATTTCCCTCGTTTACAAAATCGAACAACGCCTTTCCAAGGTGCAACTTTAAGAATGAGCATCTCTCCAATTTCAAATTCTATATCTTTTCTTTTAATGTCAGCGTAGCTCTTTTGTCGACTTTGGGCGGTTTTCAACCGTTGTTGAATTTGGATGATCTTCTTGGTAGTTTCTTGTATTATCTCCGGACCCGTAATCTGTCTATCCCCCACTTCACTCCAACAAATCGGAGACCTGCACTTTCTACCATAAAGTGCTTCAAACGGCGCCATCTCAATGCTTGAATGGTAGCTGTTGTTGTAGGAAAATTCTGCTAACGGTAGATGTCGATCCCAACTGTTTTCGAAATCAATAACACAAGTTCGTAGCATGTCTTCAAGCGTTTGTATTGTCCTTTCGCTCTGCCCATCAGTTTGTGGATGATAAGCAGTACTCATGTCTAGACGAGTTCCCAATGCTTGATGTAATGTCTGCCAGAATCTTGAAATAAATCTGCCATCCCTATCAGAGATAATAGAGATTGGTATTTCATGTCTGGAGATGACTTCCTTCAAATACAGTCGTGCTAACTTCTCCATCTTGTCATCTTCTCTTATTGGCAAGAAGTGTGCTGACTTGGTGAGACGATCAACTATTACCCAAATAGTATCATAACCACTTGCAGTCCTTGGCAATTTAGTAATGAAATCCATGGTAATGTTTTCCCATTTCCATTCCGGGATTTCAGGTTGTTGTAGTAGACCTGATGGTTTCTGATGTTCAGCTTTGACCTTAGAACACGTCAAACATTCTCCTACATATTTAGCAATATCGGCTTTCATACCCGGCCACCAAAAATGTTTCTTGAGATCCTTGTACATCTTCCCCGTTCCAGGATGTATTGAGTATCTGGTTTTATGAGCTTCTCTAAGTACCATTTCTCTCATATCTCCAAATTTTGGTACCCAAATTCTTTCAGCCCTATACCGGGTTCCGTCTTCCCGAATATTAAGATGCTTCTCCGATCCTTTGGGTATTTCATCCTTTAAATTTCCCTCTTTTAAAACTCCTTGTTGCGCCTCCTTTATTTGAGTAGTAAGGTTAGTGTGAATCATTATATTCATAGATTTTACTCGAATGGGTTCTCTGTCCTTTTTGCTCAAGGCGTCGGCTACCACATTTGCCTTCCCCAGGTGGTAACGAATCTCAAAGTCGTAATCATTCAACAATTCAATCCACCTACGCTGCCTCATATTCAGTTGTTTCTGATTAAATATGTGTTGAAGACTTTTGTGGTCGGTATATATAATACTTTTGACCCCATATAAGTAGTGCCTCCAAGTCTTTAATGCAAAAACAACTGCGCCTAATTCCAAATCATGCGTCGTATAATTTTGCTCGTGAATCTTCAATTGTCTAGACGCATAAGCAATCACCTTCGTCCGTTGCATTAATACACAACCGAGACCTTGCTTTGATGCGTCTCAATAAATCACAAAATCATCATTCCCTTCAGGCAATGACAATATAGGTGCTGTAGTTAGCTTTTTATTCAATAATTAAAAAGCCTTATCTTGTTCATCCTTCCATTCAAATTTCTTCCCTTTATGCGTTAATGCAGTCAAGGGTTTTGCTATTTTGGAGAAATCTTGGATTAATCTTCTGTAGTAACCAGCCAATCCTAAAAATTGACGTATATGCTTCGGAGTTTTTGGGGTTTCCCACTTTTCAACGGTTTCGATCTTTGCCGGGTCCACTTGTATACCTTCTTTGTTCACTATGTGACCGAGGAATTGAACTTCTTCCAACCAAAATGCACACTTTGAAAACTTAGCGTACAGTTTTTCTTTCCTCAATACATCTAGCACTTTTCTCAAATGTTCTTCGTGCTCTTGATCATTCTTTGAGTAAATAAGTATGTCATCGATGAAAACAATGACAAACTTGTCAAGATATGGCCCACACACTCGGTTCATAAGGTCCATGAACACAGCTGGTGCGTTAGTCAATCCAAACGGCATAACCATAAACTCGTAATGACCATAACGCGTCCTAAAAGCAGTTTTTGGAATATCATCCTCCTTTACTCGCATTTGATGATATCCAGAACGTAAATCGATCTTCGAATAAACCGACGAGCCTTGTAGTTGATCAAATAAGTCGTCAATTCTCGGCAGTGGATAACGGTTTTTGATGGTAAGTTTGTTCAACTCTCTGTAGTCAATACACAACCTAAATATACCATCCTTCTTCTTGACAAATAAAACAGGAGCTCCCCATGGTGATGTGCTTGGTCGAATGAAACCACATTCTAATAGTTCTTGTAGTTGGCTTTGCAGTTCTTTCATCTCGCTCGGTGCGAGTCTATAAGGAGCACGAGCTATTGGTGCAGCTCCTGGTACAAGATCTATTTGAAATTCAACAGATCGATGTGGAGGTAGTCCCGGTAATTCTTTCGAAAATACATCGGGAAATTATTTTGCTACGGGAACATCATTGATGCTCTTTTCTTCAGTTTGTACTATCTCAACGTGTGCTAGAACATCATAGCAACCTTTTCTTATTAGTTTTTGTGCCTTCAAATTACTAATAAGATGTAGCTTCATGTTGCCCTTTTCTCCGTACACCATTAAGGGTTCTCCTTCTTCTCGTACAATGCAAATTGCATTTTTATAACATACGATCTCTGCTTTCACCTTCTTCAGCCAGTCCATGCCAACTATTACATCAAAACTCCCTAAGTCTACTGGTATCAAATCAATCTTAAATATTTCGCTACCCAGTTTAATTTCTCGATTCCGGCATATATTATCTGCTGAAATTAATTTACCGTTTGCTAATTCGAGTAAAAATTTACTATCCAATGGCGTCAATAGACAACTTAATTTAGCACAAAAATCTCTACTCATATAGCTTCTATTCGCACCTGAATCAAATAAAACGTAAGCAGATTTATTGTCAATAAGAAACGTACCCGTAACAAGCTCCGGGTCTTCCTGTGCCTCTGCCGTATTAATATTGAAAACTCTTCCGCGGCCTTGTCCATTCGTGTTCTCCTGGTTCGGGCAATTTCTAATAATGTGGCCCAGTTTTCCACATTTATAACAAACTACATTGGCATAACTTGCTCCGACACTACTTGCTCTGCCATTACTCGTTCCGACACCATTTGTTCCTTTCGTTCTGTTAACCCCTGGTCCGTAGACCTCACACTTCGCCACGCTATGACCATTTCTTTTACACTTGTTGCAAAATTTGGTGCAGAACCCCGAGTGATACTTTTCATACCTTTGGCATAGCTGCTTCTGATTGTTGTTGTTGTTGCAGTTGTTATTGTTGTTGGGATGATTGTTGTAGTTGCTGTTGTTGTTGTTGTTGTTGTTGTTGTTGTTGTTGTTGTTGTTGTTGGGCCGTTTGTTGTAGTTGAAATTGATGTTGCGATTATTGGGATAATTGTTGCGATTATTATTGTAATTGCTGTTGTTGTTGTATTGGTGATTCTTATCACCGTTTTCCTCCCACTTTCTTTTGACTTGCTTCACATTGCCCTTTTCAGCCGTCTGTTCTTTAATTCTTTCCTCAATCTGGTTCACTAGTTTGTGAGAAATTCTACATGCCTGTTGTATGGAGGCGGGCTCGTGTGAACTTATATCTTCTTGGATTCTTTCCGGTAATCCTTTCACAAACGCGTCGATCTTCTCTTCCTCATCTTCGAATGCTCCCGGACACAATAGGCACAATTCTGTGAATCGTCTTTCGTACGTGGTAATATCAAATCCTTGGGTTCGTAACCCTCTAAGTTCTGTCTTGAGCTTATTGACCTCGGTTCTGGGACGGTACTTCTCGTTCATCAAGTGCTTGAATGCTGACCACAGTAGTGCGTACGCATCATCTTATCCCACTTGCTCTAGATAGGTATTCCACCATGTTAACGCAGAACCTGTGAAGGTATGCGTAGCGTACTTCACTTTGTCCTCTTCAGTACACTTACTTATGGCAAACACCGATTCGACCTTCTCGGTCCACCGTTTCAATCCGATCGGTCCTTCGGTTCCATCAAATTCCAAAGGTTTGCAGGCAGTGAATTCTTTGTAGGTGCATCCTCCACGATTTCCTGTACTGCCAGATCCAAGGTTATTGTTGGTATGTAGCGCAGCCTGTACTGCGGCTATGTTTGAAGCTAGAAAAGTACGGAATTCCTCTTCATTCATATTCACGGTGTGTCGAGTAGTCGGTGCCATTTCCTTCAAAATAGTCAAATGGAACAAGTTAATCATACAGAATATTAAGAGTAGTTAATAGTATTTCGTAGCATAATATGAACTCATTTATAAAAGCTTTTTCTTCATATTAGCGTTTTATAAGTTTAAATTCGGGTAGTACCTACCCGTTAAGTTCATACTTAGTAGCTAATATACAATTTAACTACTACAATTCTATATGAAAAACTGATTATAATAATATTTCGCGTTCAAACTTTTATACAATATTTTACAAACTTACAATACCGCTTATTTTACATAAAGCATGAAATATAGCACACAATAACTTTGATACAAGATAGTTGTGAAAATAATTCTAGCTAGTACACAAGTCGTTCAGCAAAGGCAATAAAGACACGTAATTCATACGTCCAGAAACAAGTCATGCATTCTGGTTTTACTAGGACTACTTCCCATCCTTGGTCTTGTGGAACATAACCGTTATGGCCGTTGATAAGACAGCGTGTTGTAACGTCGTCAAAGGGACGAGGGTTACGTAATGACCAACAGTCTCGTAATAACCTAAAAACCTCATTTCTTACCCCAATTACCGACTCCGTCACTTGTGGGAACGTTTTGTTTAATAGCTGTAGCCCGATGTTCTTTTTTTCACTTTGGTGAGAAGCGAACATTACTAACCCGTAAGCATAGCATGCTTCTTTATGTTGCATGTTAGCCGCTTTTTCTAAACCATGAAGTCCTATATTCAGATACATTGAGTCAAAATAATTTCTTAACCCGTTGCGTAAAATAGCATTTGGGTTCCCCGCAATATATGCGTCAAAGTAAACACATCGTAACTTATGGGTTTCCCAATGTGATATCCCCCATCTTTCAAACGAAAGTCTCTTATATACCAAGACATTCTTGGAACGTTCTTCGAATGTCTTACAAACTGATCTCGCCTTAAATAGTTGTGCCGAGGAATTCTGACCGACTCTAGACAAGATTTCATCAATCATGTCTCCGGGTAGGTCTCTTAAAATATTGGGTTGTCTATCCATTTTGTGTTTCTAAACTGTAAAATAGACAAGAGTTAGATTCATAAAAAAATACTTATTAATACAAGCAATTTATACATATATCATAAAGCATAAGCACACTATATTACATATATTACACCATACAAATACAACTATCTTATTCCGACTCGCTCGTTTCTTCTTCTTCGGTTTTGGTTCGTTTTGCCAAGTTTCTAAGGATATATGATGTTCTCCTAATACTAGCTGTCGTTTTCCACAACGGTTTAGAAAAACCTGGTGGTTTAGAGGTTCCCGGGTCATTGTTACAACTTAAGGACTTCGGGGGTTGACGATACATATAAAGTTCATCGGGGTTGGAATTAGATTTCTCTATTTTTATGCTCTTTCCCTTATTATTTTCTTTTTCTTTTTTAAATCCAGTTGGGGTAATTTCTATAACATCATCGGAATTCTCGTCGGAATCCGATTCATCGGAGAATTGGTAATCCTCCCAATATTTTGCTTCCTTGGCGGAAACACCATTGACCATAATTAACCTTGGTCGGTTGGTTGAGGATTTTCTTTTACTTAACCGTTTTATTATTTCCCCCACCGGTTCTATTTCCTCCTCCGGTTCCTCCTCTTCCGGTTCTGATTCTTCTTCCGGTTCTGATTCTTCTTCCGGTTCCTCTTCGGGAACTTGTGAATCAGTCCAATATATATTCGACTCTTCGTTATTATTAGGTGAGTCAATGGGATTTGTGCTAGAGGTAGACATCTATCACACAATATCAAACATGTTAAGAGATTAATATATCACATAATATATACATGTTAATAATATATAGTTTCCAACAAAAATGTTAAGCAATCATTTTTAAAGAAAACACGGTCGAAGTCCAGACTCACTAATGCATCCTAACAAACTCGATAAGACACACTAATGCAAATTTTCTGGTTCTCTAAGACCAACGCTCGGATACCAACTGAAATGTCCCGTTCTTATTGATTAAAAACGTTCCATATTAATTGATTTCGTTGCGAGGTTTTGACCTCTATATGAGACGTTTTTCAAAGACTGCATTCATTTTTAAAACAAACCATAACCTTTATTTCATAAATAAAGGTTTAAAAAGCTTTACGTAGATTATCAAATATATATATATATATATATATATATATATATATATATATATATATATATATATATATATATATATATATATATATATATATATATATATATATATATATATATTTTCGAAACCCTTAAGTTAGTAGTCTCATTTTATGTATATAATTTTATTGTTAATATATATATATATATATATATATATATATATATATATATATATATATATATATATATATATATATATATATATATATATATATATATATATATTTTAGATTATCAAAAAATGATAATCTAAAATATCCTGTTTACACACGACCATTACATAATGGTTTACAATACAAATATGTTACATCGAAATCAGTTTCTTGAATGCAGTTTTTACACAATATCATACAAACATGGACTCCAAATCTTGTCCTTATTTTAGTATGCAACAGCGGAAGCTCTTAGTATTCACCTGAGAATAAACATGCTTTAAACGTCAACAAAAATGTTGGTGAGTTATAGGTTTAACCTATATATATCAAATCGTAACAATAGACCACAAGATTTCATATTTCAATACAAATCCCATACATAGAGATAAAAATCATTCATATGGTGAACACCTGGTAACCGACATTAACAAGATGCATATATAAGAATATCCCCATCATTCCGGGACACCCTTCGGATATGATATAAATTTCGAAGTACTAAAACATCCGGTACTTTGGATGGGGTTTGTTAGGCCCAATAGATCTATCTTTAGGATTCGCGTCAATTAGGGTGTCTGTTCCCAAATTCTTAGATTACCAGACTTAATAAAAAGGGGCATATTCGATTTCGATAATTCAACCATAGAATGTAGTTTCACGTACTTGTGTCTATTTTGTAAATCATTTATAAAACCTGCATGTATTCTCATCTCAAAAATATTAGATTTTAAAAGTGGGACTATAACTCACTTTCACAGATTTTTTACTTCGTCGGGAAGTAAGACTTGGCCACTGGTTGATTCACGAACCTATAACAATATATACATATATATCAAAGTATGTTCAAAATATATTTACAACACTTTTAATATATTTTGATGTTTTAAGTTTATTAAGTCAGCTGTCCTCGTTTGTAACCTACAACTAGTTGTCCACAGTTAGATGTACAGAAATAAATTGATAAATATTATCTTGAATCAATCCACGACCCAGTGTATACGTATCTCAGTATTGATCACAACTTAAACTATATATATTTTAGAATCAACCTCAACCCTGTATAGCTAACTCCAACATTCACATATAGAGTGTCTATAGTTGTTCCGAAATATATATAGATGTGTCGACATGATAGGTCGAAACATTGTATACGTGTCTATGGTATCTCAAGATTACATAATATACAATACAAGTTGATAAAGTTATGGTTGGAATAGATTTGTTACCAATTTTCACGTAGCTAAAATGAGAAAAATTATCCAATCT
Source organism: Rutidosis leptorrhynchoides (assembly GCF_046630445.1). Lineage (NCBI taxonomy): Eukaryota > Viridiplantae > Streptophyta > Magnoliopsida > Asterales > Asteraceae > Rutidosis > Rutidosis leptorrhynchoides. Next base: position 203,914,213 of record NC_092339.1, read on the forward strand.
TGTTTTACCCATAACTTCTTCATTTTAAATCCGTTTTGAGTGAATCAAATTGCTATGGTTTCATATTGAACTCTATTTTATGAATCTAAACAGAAAAAGTATAGGTTTATAGTAGGAAAACTAAGTTACAAGTCGTTTTTGTAAAGGTAGTCATTTCAGTCGAAAGAACGACGTCTAGATGACCATTTTAGAAAACATACTTCCACTTTGAGTTTAACCATAATTTTTGGATATAGTTTCATGTTCAGATTAAAAATCATTTTCCCAGAATAATAACTTTTAAATCAAAGTTTATCATAGTTTTTAATTAACTAACCGAAAACAGCCCGCGGTGTTACTACGACGGCGTAAATCCGGTTTTACGGTGTTTTTCGTGTTTCCAGGTTTTAAATCATTAAGTTAGCATATCATATAGATATAGAACATGTGTTTAGTTGATTTTAAAAGTCAAGTTAGAAGGATTAACTTTTATTTGCGAACAAGTTTAGAATTAACTAAACTATGTTCTAGTGATTACAAGTTTAAACCTTCGAATAAGATAGCTTTATATGTATGAATCGAATGATGTTATGAACATCATTACTACCTCAAGTTCCTTGGATAAACCTACTGGAAATGAGAAAAATGGATCTAGCTTCAAAGGATCCTTGGATGGCTTGAAAGTTCTTGAAGCAGAATCATGACACGAAAACAATTTCAAGTAAGATTTCCACTCGAAATAAGATTGTTATAGTTATAGAAATTGAATTAAAGTTTGAATATGATTATTACCTTGTATTAGAAAGATAACCTACTGTAAGTAACAAAGGTTTCTTGATCTTGGATGATTACTTGGAATGGATTTAGAAAACTTGGAAGTAAACTTGCAATCTTGGAAGTATTCTTGATTTTATGAAACTAGAACTTTTGGAATTTATGAAGAACACTTAGAACTTGAAGATAGAACTTGAGAGAGATTAATTAGATGAAGAAAATTGAAGAATGAAAGTGTTTGTAGGTGGTTTTGGTCGTTGGTGTATGGATTAGATATAAAGGATATGTAATTTTGTTTTCATGTAAATAAGTCATGAATGATTACTCATATTTTTGTAATTTTATGAGATATTTCATGCTAGTTGCCAAATGATGGTTCCCACATGTGTTAGGTGACTCACATGGGCTGCTAAGAGCTGATCATTTTAGTGTATATACCAATAGTACATACATCTAAAAGCTGTGTATTGTACGAGTACGAATACGGGTGCATACGAGTAGAATTGTTGATGAAACTGAACGAGGATGTAATTGTAAGCATTTTTGTTCAGTAGAATTATTTTGATAAGTGTCTTGAAGTTTTTCAAAAGTGTATGAATACATATTAAAACACTACATGTATATACATTTTAACTGAGTCGTTAAGTCATCGTTAGTCGTTACATGTAAATGTTGTTTTGAAACCTTTAGGTTAACGATCTTATTGAATGTTGTTAACCCATTGTTTATTATAACAAATGAGATGTTAAATTGTTATATTATCATGATATTATGATATATAATATATCTTAGTATGATGTATATACAGTTAAATGTCGTTACAACGATAATCGTTACATATATGTCTCGTTTCGAAATCATTAAGTTAGTAGTCTTATTTTTAAATATGTATTTCATTGTTAATACACTTAATAATATATTTACTTATCATTTAACATAATTAACCAAGTGTATCAATATCTTAATATGATTCATATGTACCTAGTAAGACGTTGTTATAACGATAATCGTTATATATATCGTTTTCGAATTTCTTAAATTAATAGTCTCATTTTTATGTATATAACTCATTGTTAAAATACCTAATGAGATACATACTTATAATAAAATCATGTTAAATATATATATAACCATATATATGTCATCGTATAGTTTTTACAAGTTTTAACGTTCGTGAATCACCGGTCAACTTGGGTGCTCAATTGTCTATATGAAACCTATTTCAATTAATCAAGTCTTAACAAGTTTGATTGCTTAACATGTTGGAAACACTTAATCATGTAAATAACAATTTCATTTAATATATATATATAAACATGGAAAAGTTCGGGTCACTACATCTAGAAGCTGTGGAATGTGAATTTTACCGAATCTCTCTCTTACCGAGTCTTCTTTTTACTTACCGAATCTCATTCTTACTTGTTACATCTTCCAATCTCAACATGATCTGACCTATCATTTGGTATCAGATCTTCCAGGGAGTGATTCTACATCACTATATCAATCCAGAGATTAAAGATTACAGAATCTGTACGCTCTCGGTAGATTAAATCGGATTTGGTATATTCGAATTTGATAATCTGACATTCAGAACCATGTGATAAGTTCAGCAAAGGTGTATTAGGTTGATAAGAAAGAGTTTCGATCATCATTACAGCTTTTTAACATCAATTTTAAAGAATCAGGTTAATTTTTAGAGTTCGTGGCTAAAACTCTCGGTATTGATCAAATACAGCTTGATTCTTATTTTTGTAAATGTTTGTAGTTTCAGTTGTGATCGTGAGGTGTTAAATCACATTTCTGACGGTTTAATTTCATCAATTCTTCAAGTTTTGAAGATTCAATCAACACTCGGTATCTTAACTGCCATACCGAATTTGCTTCATAACTGGAAATTCATGTTAAGTGTTGCATATTGTGGTGTGTTTGTGATTCTATCACATTCGGTTTGATTATACGCAGCTAATTGGTGTGGTTTGAGAAAGGATTCGATTGAATTTCTAAGTTTCTACAACTGCTACAATTGACATTCGGTATCCTATACATTCGGTATCTTTGATATTCTGTGTGTTACTAACTTTTTTCCTTGTGTAGCAAGGTTACCAAATCTAATTCAAAGGAATTGGATTGTGTTTGCATTCAAAAATTTACAGAATTTGACTACCGAGTCAAATACCGAACCAGGATCTCGGTATCACTTAATACATTGGTTTTAATTGTTCTAAGGCTTCAAATCTTGTGGTTACCGAATCTATACCAAATCTGGGTGTGTTACTTGTGTTACTGATCAGTTTCTGATACAGAATCTAGTTTATCGAATACTTACCGAATCTGCTACAGTACCGAACCACTTACCGAGTCTGCGACAGTACCGAAACAGATACTGAATCTGACATTTTTGTTAGATTTTTGTGAACCTTCATCCTAGGTTTGTGTAATACTAAATCTTTACCAAATCTACCTCAATTTCAAGATGTCTAATCAAGATACTTTAATCCTTGGATCATATTCCCGACCTCCAATGTTGTTTGATGGCAAGTACACTCAGTGGCTCCACCGTATCACTTGGTACATAGACTACAAAGTTGAGGCTTCTCTGAGAGATGGTCCAGTTGTAGATTATCATTCGGATAATAGTATGTCAATTCCAGTCTATGAACTTTGTAGTGATAGACGAGAGAGAGCTCATGGTGACATAGAGACAAAGCATATTGTTATGAAAGCTATCCCGTATGAGTTATTTGAAAATGTTGATAGCAACACCGTAGCAAAAGACATATGGGAAGATATCAAATGACAGCAAGAAGGTAATGACATGTCAGATGTTACCAAACTGAATAAGGCTCTGGGATTTTATGAAGATTTCAAGCAGGAACCCAAAGAACAACTCAAGGATACCTACCATCATTTCAATGGTGTTCTTATTGAGTTGAAAAGGTGCAAGATTATAAAAGTAAATGATGAAGTCAACATGAAGTTCCTTAAAAAGCTCAATGTTGATTGGCTTCCTTATGAAACCATTGTTCGATCTACCAAAGAGATTGACAAGATGACTATTCATGAGTTTGTTGGAGTTCTTATGCATTATCAACCTGAAGTGTCTAAACTTCAAGAAAGAAGGAAAGAGTCTTCTTCGGGCGATCCACTTGACCTAATTTCCAAAAAGAAGAGCGAATCATTTTCTACTTCCAAAAGCTTATCCAAGAAAGTGCTTATTGAAGAATCAACTGATTCTGAAGAGTTGAATCTTTCTGATGTTGATGATTCTCACCTTGAATTAGTTAAGATGGCAGCCATGTTCACAAAAGCCTTGAACAAACACAAGTTTAAAGGCAAATCAAGCAATCACCGCAAGAACTCATCTTCTTCCTCTTACTACAACAAAGCTAATCAATCAAAACAACAACGTGCTGATGACTCCTAAAAGGATGATTCAATCTATTTCAATTGTGGCAAAGCTGGTCATTACTCTCGTGAGTGCAAGATGCCTAAGAAAAAGGATGCATCATACTACAAGAAGAAAATGTTGATGGCAAAGATTGTGGAAACTAGAGGAGAGCTGAAACCGGTTGATGATACTTGATTTAACTGGACTGATAATTCAGATTTAGAGGTGGAACATGCAAATGTTTGCAAGGTGACTAAGCTCATCAAAGCAAAGGAAGCAATGGAGAATTCTGACTCAGCATCAGACGATGATGAGGTACAATCAACTGAAATCTCACCTGATTTTATAAAAATGCAAAATGACTTGATGAAAAATCTGGTCTTAATGTCAAAAGAAGTCAAAGGTTTAAAATCTGAAAACAAGGTTTTAAAAGATAAAATCAAACTTAATGAGACCAGACCATCTTCATCTAAATTACAATCGGAGTTGCAAAAATTGATTGTCCAACTCAGCTCTACGCAAACTGAGTTGGAAGATCTTAAAAAGATAATTCATCTGATTAAAGTCGAAAGGATATATTATCATCTAAAATCAGAACGACTTGTAGAAAAAGTTCAATTTTTAGAAAAAAAATCTTTCTTATTTGAAAAACCAACATGAACCCACACTTTCAAAGCTAAACAAGAAAATTATTTAATTGGAAGACACCGTAATTGAGAAGAACACTGCAATTTCTTCATTGTCAAAAGAGTCTCTTCAAATGAAAGCACAACTTGCTCGATATGAGGAAAAACTTTATCGAAAAGAGCAATCTAAACTATCATTGATATGGAACTTTCAAAGCAAACAATTTTCATGAATAGACCAAAAACGATTCATGATGAAAAGTGGAGATTGGGTTATGAAGATCCAAAGATTTTAGATGTTGCTTCCAAAAAGATTCCAGGATTATATCATTCTGATTATTTCCAAGCTGGTTTACCATCTCATTTTGTGCATGCTTCTAATGCTGATTTCGATGATATTATTGTTAATCAAAAATCTAAAAAATACCATCAAATTAGCTTAATGTATGAGAAAATTAATACTAAAATGGGTGAATCAAATCCAGATTTCTTGAAGGAACTTGTTGAAACTAAAAAGAATGTGCAAAGTTCTAATTATGTGCCTACACGTAGATTGGTTTACATTCCTACGCTCATTCTAGAGATATACATTTTAATGCTTGCAAATGAAGTGTTTAACAACTCTAGTTCTAGCATTAATAACATAGATGAAGTGTTTGGTGAACCAACTTTTGATGTGAAACCAATTCTATCGGCCTTACCTGCATGTTCTGTTTCTGATAATGTTTTCTATGAAGACGTAGCACATGAACTAACTGTCTTCTTTGAGACAGAATCCCTAGGTCAAAATTCTTTAGATGTAAAGATAGAACCTCAAGAAGAACCAACTGTTGAAAATTTGATAGACTTTAATGCAACAATTGATCCTTTGAATGAATTTTATGCAAACATACCTGCTGTACGAAACTTGAATCGTATAGTAGATATACTGGAAAAGGAAAATGTTGACTTGCAACTTAAGTGTAAATCATTAGAAAAAATGCTTGCTTTGTGTGATAAATTGCTACTCCCTAAGAAAGAAAATACTTATGATTTTAAGGAAGGTGAAGTGATAGTTTTTGCTGAGGAATTATGTCTTGAGATTAAAAGCTTAAAATAAATAATAATTCAACTAAAACAAGCTAACACACTTAAGCAACCATCTACTGTTGAAACCAATGTGTCTGAATGTGTTGGTGGGATTACTAAGAAGGGGAAGGGGACAACAACATCTAAGGATACTAAACCCATTACTATTCTTAAAAATCTCTACGTTCTCAATTTGGTAAATGTGTTTTAAAAGTTGTGCCTTCAACTCAATTTGTTGTCAAGAAACTTCTTTCTTAAGATGGTTCTGTGTCAACTGAAAAGATTCATATGATTCCAATGTCTAATAAATCAAAGGAGAGTCTTTTAAAGAAACCAGTCAAGTCTAAACAGCACACAAGTCCTAAACTTGATTTGAGTGAGTATGATGCAAAGGAACGTAAAATCAAATTAGAAATTTTGCAAAATCAATCATCTCATGTGTCAACTAAAACGTTTGGACGTCTAACTAACAGAGGTGTTTTTCGTGTCACAGGTCATAATTCAAACTTGACTTACAAGTCTGTATGGGTTCCTAAGTCAATGACTAAGAAAGTAGCAAACAAACCAAAGAAATTTGCTAGTCGACCTAGGAAGTCATCACATGTATTTCAATTTTCTTTTGTGAACAAAACATCTACATTGAATAAGTTGTGTGTTAAGACTTCTGATAATGATGTAAAACTTGATATTGCGTATGATGCTTCATGTAATGTGGTTTTAAATAATGCTTTATTGTCTAAATTGCATGATGCTTTACGTGATTATCTAATCGTGGATCTAAAGTTTGTTGATGGTACTAACCGTAGAGGACCCAAGAAACTTTGGGTACCTAATCTCTAGGAAATTAACATTTACAGGGTTTCGACATCTGTGTTTGGTATATCGATTCCAGTTTCTCTCGACACATGACAGGCGATAAATCCTTGCTTGTCAATTTCGTTGACAAATTTCTAGGAACGGTTACATTCAGAAATGATGAGATTGCAGCAATAATGGGTTATGGAGATTTTGTGAAGAATGACAAAACGATCAAACGGGTCTCATATGTTGAGGGTTTGGGGTGCAGTTTATTTAGTGTCAGCCAATTCTGCGATGGAGATCTTAAAGTTCTGTTTGAACGTTGTCAATGCTCGGTGCAATCCACCGATGTAAATGATCTTCTTGTTGGTAAACGTTGTTCTTCACTTTATACTATTGACCTCAATGATCCACCATCACATGGAACCATGTGTTTAGCTACTCGTTCAATGATGGAAAATTCATGGTTATCGCATCACCAGATGTCACACCTGAATTACAAGGGTTTTAATCGACTAGTCTCTAAAGACTTAGTTGATGGAATTCCTAGCTTTCAATATGATAAGCATCATATGTGTCCATCATGTGCGATGGGTAAGCTGAAACGGACTAATCATCCGCTTAAGCAAAACCCCAGTACTTCATCATCTTTGCAATTATTGTATATAGACTTATGTGGACCCATGAGGGTTTCTAGCCTCGGTGGCCGGAAACATGTGCTTGTTGTTGTAGAAGACTATACCCGATTTACATGGATTTTTCTTATGAGAACTAAGTCAGAAACCCTCACCATTATCATTGAGTTCATCAAAAAGAATCAACGCTCTTTTAACAAACATGTTAAGAGCATTCGAACTGATAATGGGACGGAATTTAAAAATGACATGCTTGATAGTTATTTGAAAGACCAAGGCATTGAACATCAGTTCTCTGCTGAACGAACCCCCCAACAAAATGGAGTAGTCGACTGACGTAATCGTACATTGTGCGAGGCAGCTCGAACGATGCTTTCTTACTCTAAACTACCTCCAAAAATGTGGGGGGAGACCATTTCAACTGCATGTTATACCCAAAATCACTGTATCATTCATAAACTTTTTGATAAAACTCCTTATGAGTTACTATATGGTAGACGCCCAAATGTCAAATATTAAGGTGTCTTTGGTTATATATGCTATGTGCTTAACGATTTTGACAGTCTCAGAAAGTTTGATCCTCATGGCGATCAGACCATATTTCTCGGTTATTCTTTGAACACAGTTGCTTATCGTGTCTATCACAAATGGACAAAGACGATCAAGGAAAGCATTAATGTCAAGTTCGATGAGTTATCGGGAATGGATTTTGAATAATTCAGTTCAAAACCCGATCCTAACCTGGCTACTTCTTTCGCGCAAAATTCAATTTTCTTGAAGAAGGGTGTTCTGACTGTAACAACAGAGGAACTGGATATCTTGTTTGATAGTCTTTATGCTCCTCAACGGAATTCAAATGTTCAATCCGTACCTGTTACGCCATCACATTCAACTTCTGTGGAGACTCAACCATGTCTCTATGATGAAGATACAACACCAACTGATTCACCTGTTGCTTCTTCATCCTCCCTCCCACCTCCTGATGATCATCTTGAATCAATTCAAGATTCATCCGTTAATACAACTCCAGTTGTTTCTCCAGATACACAAATGAATCCATTAGAAAGTGTTACATCAGAACAAGTGGATCAAGGCTCAACGTCAACAACGGTTGATGTTTCAATGGATACCACTGATATACAACCTCTTCCACATAACAACCGATGGACTAAAAGTTATCCGATAGATCTTATCATTGGTGATGCATCTGCTCCAGTTTCTACTCGAAGGGCTACTCGGATTATGTGTCTATACACTGCCTTTCTTAGTAAGATTGAACCAACAATGGTTGCTCAAGCTTTACTAGATCCGAACTGGGTGGTAGCAATGCCAGAGGAGATCAATCAGTTTGATCGTTTGAAAGTATGGCGACTAGTTCCAAGACCAAGGGGTCAATGACCAATAGGGGTTAAGTGGATTTTTAAGAACAAGAAGGATTCTGATGGAATTGTGGTTCGTAATAAGGCACACGTCTTGTGGCCAAGTGATACCAACAATAAGAGGGTATTGATTATGATGAAACCTTTGCTCCGTTTACTAGGATTGAGGCTATTCATCTTTTCCTTGCATTTGCTTCTCATATGAAGTTCACGGTTTTTCAAATGGATGTCAAAACTGCTTTTCTGAATGGTCATCTTCAAGCGGAAGTTTATTTTGATCAACCAAAAGGCTTTGTCGATCCTATTCATCCAAAACATGTCTACTACTTGGAGAAAGCTTTGTATGGTCTGAAGCAAGCACCGCGTGTATGGTACGAGACCTTGACAAAGTACTTACTGGATAATGGCTTCTCTTGTGGAACGATTGATACTATGCTCTTCATCCGTAAAAACCACGATCACATTCTTTTGGTTCAAATTTACGTTGATGACATTATTTTTGGTTCCACGTCCCCGGCCTTATGCAAAGAATTTGGTGACCTTATGGCCAACAAATTTGAAATGAGCATGCTTGACCAACTTAATTTCTTCTTGGGGTTACAAGTAAAACAATTTCCAAATGGAATTTTTATCAGTCAAACAAAGTATATCAATGATATGCTAAAACATTTTAAAATGACTGCTTTAAAACCAATGACAACCCCAGTGAGGACTTTACTGGATACTGATGCTAATGGGGAACCCTTTGACATTACGCTTTATCGAAGCATGGTTGGATCTTTAATGTACTTAACTGCAAGCAGACCAGATATTACACTTGCTGTATGAAATGTCCCGTTCTTATTGATTAAAAACGTTCCATATTAATTGATTTCGTTGCGAGGTTTTGACCTCTATATGAGACATTTTTCAAAGACTGCATTCATTTTTAAACAAACCATAACCTTTATTTCATCAATAAAGGTTTAAAAAGCTTTACGTAGATTATCAAATAATGATAATCTAAAATATCCTGTTTACACACGACCATTACATAATGGTTTACAATACAAATATGTTACAACAAAATAAGTTTCTTGAATGCAGTTTTTACACAATATCATACAAGTATGGACTCCAAATCTCGTCCTTATTTAAGTATGCGACAGCGGAAGCTCTTAATAATCACCTGAGAATAAACATGCTTAAAACGTCAACAAAAATGTTGGTGAGTTATAGGTTTAACCTATATATATCAAATTATAATAATAGACCACAAGATTTCATATTTCAATACACATCCCATACATAGAGATAAAAATCATTCATATGGTGAACACCTGGTAACCGACATTAACAAGATGCATATATAAGAATATCCCCATCATTCCGGGACACCCTTCGGATATGATATAAATTTCGAAGTACTAAAGCATCCGGTTCTTTGGATGGGGTTTGTTAGGCCCAATAGATCTATCTTTAGGATTCGCGTCAATTAGGGTGTCTGTTCCCTAATTCTTAGATTACCAGACTTAATAAAAAGGGGCATATTCGATTTCGATAATTCAACCATAGAATGTAGTTTCACGTACTTGTGTCTATTTTGTAAATCATTTATAAAACCTGCATGTATTCTCATCCCAAAAATATTAGATTTTAAAAGTGGGACTATAACTCACTTTCACAGATTTTTACTTCGTCGGGAAGTAAGACTTGGCCACTGGTTGATTCTGAAGGTATTTCATATGCCCGAGAGACATATTAAACTAATGTGGCTAACATGTTATGATCCAAGTCGGGTCATACCCAATAACAAGCTAATCAACACTTTTGTATTTATCTTATCGAATGGATCGTTAAGTAAATACTCGACACTTAAATTTAGAAAATTGGTTTTCTAAAATATAAATAACTTGAGTTTAAATTATTCGGATAATTTATTTAATTAATGGATCTAATTGTTTATATGGTTAAACAATTAATATGTGTTCTACATTTTATAAAAGGATTATAAAAGTAGAAACATCCACCCCTTTTATACTTGCTTAATATATATATATATATATATATATATATATATATATATATATATATATATATATATATATATATATATATATATACATATATATGTTTGATAGTTTATATGTAATTAAACTATCAAGAGGAAGTATATATTTTATAAAAGGTTTTATAAAATATAAAAGCAAGTATTATTTATCAACATGTACTAGTTATAAAATGTTGCAAAAAAAAAATAAAAAAAAAGGGGTTGCATGGGAGGTGGTGGCGGTTTGGGGCTTCCAAGAAAAGCCTCCCATGCTTGAGTGTGGAAGTAAATGATCTCTTGCTTTAAGGACATGCAAAGGCTTTTCTCTCACACACTCTTAATCACTCAAGTTACTTTCAAAATTAGCAAATATTTCTCTCTTCCTCTTGCTTCATTTGGCCGAAATTTTTGGGGAGAAATAAGGGTTCATAGCTTACATCTTTTGCTAATTTAAGTGTTTGGTAAATCCTAACTAAAGTTGGTGTTGATTGCTATAGCTTGTGGGTATTCTTTGCTTGAGGTTTCATACTTTTGAGGCTTGCTTCATCATCTTCTTCATCATCCTAACTTGTGACCCTCAACTAGCTTGAGGAGGTAAAATATCCTTAAACCCACTCTTATATATGTAAGTATAATTCAAGACTTGATATGGTTATGGATTTTGTCTTTAAAATGGTTAATCTATAACTTGTTCTAATTGCTTCCGCTCACTTTTAACTTCATAAAATGGGTTTTATGAAACTAGTTAAATATGTAGAACATGATTTTATAAAAGTTTGTCAAAATCCATCAATGGTATCTAGAGCCGAGGTCTATGGATTATGCTTCTATATTGTCTTTGAACCCACTAATTTTGCATTCCAAGTACATGCATGAAAATGGAATACAAAAATTGTCGGGTTTCGGGTGGATTTTTTTTGGGCCGAAAATTTGGAGACCCAAAATGGGTTTTGGGTGCTTCCATTTTTTCAATTTTGTTGTATGTTTATGTTCACAATCATTGCCTAGACCTTGTGGTTGTTTGGTTGCATGTTTGGTGATTATTATTTATTCATATGGTTTGTAATAATTTTAGTAATTTGGTTTGTAATAAGTTGTAAGAAATCTTGTAATTTTTCATGTAATTTATTCTATTTGGTTTGTAATATAGAATAGGTTGTATTTTCATTTTTTTTTAGAAAAATGTATTAGGATATATTTTCTTGTAAAAATGAAGATGCAAGATGAAGACATGGAAGATACAAGATTAAGTGGGAGATATGGAATCTCTTACTTTATGCTATAACCCTTCCGGTGGCATTTGTTTTCGGCTAAACAAATGTCTAACCAAATTGGCATGATTGTGAACACTTTTATTTTGCATGTGTGGTTGTTTATTGTATGATTGTGGATTGTATGTTTGTATGCTACAAGTTATTCACACAAGTTTACAACTTGCAAAATACTTTATAATTGGTTATAAACAACATATGACACTAATAATTGGTTATTAGACCTAAATAAGATGGTTTATTTAATTGGTAAGAAAATGGTTTATAACTAGTAATTGGTTTACTAAAAGGACATGAAAATGGGTTTTTCATAAACATACTACACACCAAATGCATGTTGGTATGTAGCACTTTGTTTTCTAAAACTAGAATGTAGAAAACTTAAAATCCCTTACTATAACAAGGTAAACAAGTTAAACGCCATCCTTTTGTGAAAACACTTAGACATATTAGGAATCTCTTGATGGGATAAAGGTCACCTAACCGTCATGAGTGAACTAATATGAATAAGGTACACTTTGCATACATGTGGGATAAAGGTCACCTAACCACTTGTATGTTAAGTTTACATGTCTACACAAGTAGGACGACTTGATTTAGGAATCATGAACTTAGGGTCACCGAAGCATGAGGAACAAATAGGCGTTGATGGGATTAATATGCCATGCAAAAGGATTGCATGATCCCATAACTTAGAAGTTGCAAAAGGATTGCAATTGTCATTACGACTACCTAGCTAAATCAAATGACGGGATAAAGGTCACCTAACCGAAATTTGATTTACCGTTGGATTCTAACATTTAATAAAACAAATTAAAGGGTATTGTCTATTAAATCTAAATCAATACTTAAATGAACTTTGTTGAATTTTGTAGATGGCCGCAAATAACAACAACAACATGAACAATGCACCACTTAACTTTAACAACCTATCATTACGGTCTCTCCTCGAGAAAGACAAACTCAACCATACAAATTTTATGGATTGGTTCCGCAATCTTCGGATTGTCCTCAAACAAGAGGATAAAATGTATGTGCTTGAGGACCCCATTCCCGATCAACCGGATGAGAGTGATGTGGAGGCAATGGCCTCTTACGATAAGTATTGCCGCGACTCCCTTCAAGTCTCATGCTTAATGCTTGGGACTATGATACCCGAACTCCAAAAGGATTTCGAGCATCATAGCGCATACGACATGATAACACAATTGAAGGAGATGTTTCTCCAACAAGCACGTGTTGAGCGTTTCGAAACGGTTCGGGCGCTTCATGCTTGTCGTATGGACGATACCCAATCGGTTTCATCTTATGTACTTAAGATGAAAAGCCTTATCGATCGTGCTAACCGTCTTAACCTAAACATATCTAATGAGTTAGCCACCGATCTTATCCTTAACTCCCTATCAAAAAGGTTTGATCAATTTGTAATTAATTACAACATGAATGGGATGGATAAGAGCATAGGTGAGCTTCACGGTATGCTAAGAACGGCGGAAACTAGCATGGGTAAAAGGGCTTTACCCGTGTTAACAATCGATCAAGGTGGGTCCAAAGGTAACACCTCTAAGCCAAAGGTGGCTAAGAGGAAAGGACCCGCCTATCAAGGCAAGGGAAAGGGGAAGATGGTTACCCCAACCAAGAACAAGAACAAGAAGCAAAAGGTTGCTGAAAAGGCAAACCCCAAGGAAGACCCATGTTTCGGTTGCGGTGAGATGGGTCATTGGAAACGAAACTGTCCGGTCTACCTAAAGGAGTTGAAAGAAAAAGAGGGATGCGGGGCAATCCTCAGGTAATATATATATGGTATATATAGAGCTTAGTATTACTTCTTCTAATACATGGGTATTAGACACTGGATGTGGAACTCACATTTGCAATTCTTTGCAGGGGTTCAAAAGAAGTAACAAGCAAACGGGAACATCAAGTCTCTTCATGGGGAATGGAGCTAAAGTGCAAGTGAAAGCTCAAGGAGACTTTGTGTTGAAACTTCCAAGTGGCTTGGAACTTATTTTAAATGATGTTTTGTATGCACCCGATTTATGTCGAAACATTATTTCTATTTCCCGTTTGAGACAAAGTGGATTTAATGTTAATTTTATTAATGATGATATCCATTTTTCTAAAGATGATATATTCTATTTCAAGGCTACGCCTTCAAATGGAATTTATGAATTGGTTCAAGATGACGCATCATCAAGCTCTATATACCATACTAGCACCAAGAAACTCAAAAGGGATTTGAGTGATTCCTACTTATGGCATTGTCGCCTTGGTCATATAAACAAGAACCGAATGCATACACTTCAAAAGAATGGACTTTTGAAATCAAATGAAATGGATTCGTTTGATGTATGTGAATCTTGTTTACAAGGCAAGATGACTAAGGCACCTTTCAAAGGGACTTATGAGAGGGCTAAAGATTTATTGGGATTAATACATTCGGATGTATGTGGACCCTTTAAACCCATGACGAGGAATGGTGAAACATACTTTGTTACTTTCATTGATGACTTTAGTCGTTTCGGATATGTCTACTTATTAAGACACAAGGACGAAACGTTTGAAGCATTCAAAGAATACCAAAACGAAGTACAAAATCAACTCAATAAGACAATTAAGGTACTTCGTACCGATAGAGGAGGTGAATACCTAAGCGATGCCTTCCAAGATCATCTTAGGAGTTGTGGGATCATCTCACAACTTACTCCACCCGGAACACCCCAACTTAATGGAGTTTCCGAAAGGAGGAACCGAACTCTAATGGATATGGTTCGATCTATGATGGCTAGAAGCTCGTTACCTCTATCATTTTGGGGTTATTGTCTAAGCTCCGCGGCACGTATTTTAAATATGGCCCCAACCAAGAAAGTGGAACGAACTCCTCACGAGATGTGGTTTGGAAAACCTCCTTCTCTTTCATACTTAAAAGTATGGGGATGTGAAGCTTATCCTAAGCGTTATGTAGCTAACAAGCTACATGCTCGATCCACAAAGTGTATCTTCATAGGATATCCCAAAGATGACATGGGATATTACTTCTATGATCCATCCGAGCAAACGGTATTTGTTGCTCGGAAAGCGGAATTCCTTGAAACCAAGTTCCTTATGGAAGGTGATGGTGAAAGGAAGATAGATCTTGTAGAGGTACAAGATCAAGCCGATGATACACAATTGGTTGACACTAGCACTCAACAAGAGAATGTTGAAAATGATCAAGTGGATGATCAAGGTACACAAGACGTTCGAAGATCTAGTAGGATTAGTAATCCTCCTGAGAGATATGGTTTTCTCGTGGATGGTTGCTATACGGTTGATTTGGATGAACCGGTAAACTACGAAGATGCTTTATCAAGGATTGATAAAGATAAATGGCAGGAAGCCATGAACGCCGAGATGCAATCCATGTATGAAAACCAAGTTTGGGAACTTGTTGTGCAACCTCCTAGCTCCAAGCTAGTTGATTGCAAGTGGCTTTTCAAGAAGAAAACCGACATACATGGAAACTTGGATACATACAAAGCTAGACTTGTAGCAAAAGGTTTCACTCAAACTCAAGGGGTTGATTATGATGAAACTTTCTCGCCTGTGGCAATGCTAAAGTCTATTAGGATATTATTTGCCATCGCTGCTCATTATGATTACGAAATTTGGCAAATGGATGTCAAAACCGCTTTCCTAAATGGATATCTTGAGGAAGATGTCTATATGGTACAGCCCAAAGGTTTTGTTGATCCGAAAAATCCTAAAAAGGTATGCAAGTTAAAGAAATCAATCTACGGATTGAAACAAGCATCTAGAATGTGGAATCATCGTTTTAATGAAGAGGCAAAGAAATTTGGCTTCATTAAAAATGGTGATGAAGCTTGTGTATACAAGAAGGCTAGTGGGAGCTCCATAATGTTCCTTGTGCTATATGTGGATGATATATTATTATTTGGGAATGATATAACCACAATGCAAGAAGTCAAAAATTGGCTAAAGAGTTGCTTCTCCATTAAGGATCTTGGAGAAGCACAATATATATTGGGGATTGGAATCTATAGGAATAGATCCAAGAGATTGATAGGTTTAAGCCAAAGTACATACATTGATAAGGTCTTGAAAAGGTTCAAGATGGAAAACTCTAAGAAAGGTTTGGTACCTATTCAAAAGGGAACCGTTCTCAGTTCATCTCAGTGTCCTACCACGAAAGATGAACAAGAGAGAATGAAGAAAGTCCCATACGCATCTGCTATTGGGTCTATCATGTATGCAATGATATGTACTAGACCGGATGTGTCATGCGCTCTGAGCTTGACAAGTAGATACCAGAATAACCCAGGAAATAGTCATTGGACTGCGGTTAAATGTATATTGAAATACCTTAGAAGGACTAAGGATATGTTTCTAATATATGGGTCTGGTGAGGAGGAACTCGTTGTAAAAGGTTACGTGGACGCGAGTTTCCAAACTGATCGAGATGACTCTCGGTCACAATCCGGTTATGTATTCATGTTAAATGGTGGTGCGGTCTCTTGGAAGAGTGCGAAACAGGAAGTTGTTGCGTTATCCACTACAGAGTCGGAGTACATTGCCGCCTCATTGGCAGCTCAGGAAGCTGCATGGATGAAGAAATTCATCGACGACTTAGGAGTGGTCCCTTCCATTCAGGACCCTCTTGAGATCTTTTGTGACAACGAGGGTGCGATTGCTCAAATCAAGGAACCTCGTGCTCATCAAAAGACTCGTCACATTGAGCGGAGATTCAACTACATTAGGGATGAGGTTGAAAAGGGAAAGATATGTATTCACAAGGTTCACACAGATCAAAATGTTGCGGATCCACTCACGAAGCTCTTACATGGGCCAAAACATGAGGGACATGTATGTGCATTAGGGCTTCGATATTCTAGTGATTGGAATTGATCTACTTTATGTATTGTAACGGAACGAATTAGTTCAAACTCATTAATATAATTATGGTATTAATTTTAAATTATGAGTCATGTTCCAATTTAGCATATTTTATCCATGAATTAACTATTATTCTAAATTCCGTAGTCGATCACATTTGTGGGAACAAGTGTGAGGTCTAGACTATTATGAACTTGGATTGGTTAACATTCAAATGGTGAATGTAGGGCAAGGTTGCAACCAAGGTTCATAGATATTTGTGGGACACAAATATTGGAAGACCCGCTCTCAAGATTTACTATATGGAGCCTTTGTGGTTGATCACATGTAATCTTGAGTAAAGGAGAATATCATTATATCCTCTGACCTGAGACACATATTGGGTTCAGATATTCACCGAATATTGTGCCTTGATTCCTTCCTTCGCTATTCTGAAACATGGTAGTACATAAGGGAGGCTTCAGGTATGGTACAAAGTGTAGTGTCTAGGACGTATGTAGTCAAGATGGAATTTGTCCCTCTTATTCGTTGAGAGACAGATGTCTAAGGCCTGATAAAGTTAGATCTATAAGAGAGTGATCATTCTATGTCTCTTGGATTTGACATGACATCTAGGACAAAAGGATATATTGAAAGATTCACCTAATTCATATTCGAGATGGGAACTCGAAAAGGATGATGTTATTGAATGGCACTAAGTCATAACATATTAGGGGTGATGGACGGTAGTTAGGTGGTATCCATCACTTGCATTAATTTCTTATGTTTCTCGTGCAAGTGGGAGATTGAAGGTATTTCATATGCCCGAGAGACATATTAAACTAATGTGGCTAACATGTTATGATCCAAGTCGGGTCATACCCAATAACAAGCTAATCAACACTTTTGTATTTATCTTATCGAATGGATCGTTAAGTAAATACTCGACACTTAAATTTAGAAAATTGGTTTTCTAAAATATAAATAACTTGAGTTTAAATTATTCGGATAATTTATTTAATTAATGGATCTAATTGTTTATATGGTTAAACAATTAATATGTGTTCTACATTTTATAAAAGGATTATAAAAGTAGAAACATCCACCCCTTTTATACTTGCTTAATAATATATATATATATATATATATATATATATATATATATATATATATATATATATATATATATATACATATATATGTTTGATAGTTTATATGTAATTAAACTATCAAGAGGAAGTATATATTTTATAAAAGGTTTTATAAAATATAAAAGCAAGTATTATTTATCAACATGTACTAGTTATAAAATGTTGCAAAAAAAAAAATAAAAAAAAAGGGGTTGCATGGGAGGTGGTGGCGGTTTGGGGCTTCCAAGAAAAGCCTCCCATGCTTGAGTGTGGAAGTAAATGATCTCTTGCTTTAAGGACATGCAAAGGCTTTTCTCTCACACACTCTTAATCACTCAAGTTACTTTCAAAATTAGCAAATATTTCTCTCTTCCTCTTGCTTCATTTGGCCGAAATTTTTGGGGAGAAATAAGGGTTCATAGCTTACATCTTTTGCTAATTTAAGTGTTTGGTAAATCCTAACTAAAGTTGGTGTTGATTGCTATAGCTTGTGGGTATTCTTTGCTTGAGGTTTCATACTTTTGAGGCTTGCTTCATCATCTTCTTCATCATCCTAACTTGTGACCCTCAACTAGCTTGAGGAGGTAAAATATCCTTAAACCCACTCTTATATATGTAAGTATAATTCAAGACTTGATATGGTTATGGATTTTGTCTTTAAAATGGTTAATCTATAACTTGTTCTAATTGCTTCCGCTCACTTTTAACTTCATAAAATGGGTTTTATGAAACTAGTTAAATATGTAGAACATGATTTTATAAAAGTTTGTCAAAATCCATCAGATTCACGAACCTATAACAATATATACATATATATCAAAGTATGTTCAAAATATATTTACAACACTTTTAATATATTTTGATGTTTTAAGTTTATTAAGTCAGCTGTCCTCGTTAGTAACCTACAACTAGTTGTCCACAGTTAGATGTACAGAAATAAATCGATAAATATTATCTTGAATCAATCCACGACCCAGTGTATACGTATCTCAGTATTGATCACAACTCAAACTATATATATTTTGGAATCAACCTCAACCCTGTATAGCTAACTCCAACATTCACATATAGAGTGTCTATGGTTGTTCCGAAATATATATAGATGTGTCGACATGATAGGTCGAAACATTGTATACGTGTCTATGGTATCTCAAGATTACATAATATATAATACAAGTTGATTAAGTTATGGTTGGAATAGATTTGTTACCAATTTTCACGTAGCTAAAATGAGAAAAATTATCCAATCTTGTTTTACCCATAACTTCTTCATTTTAAATCCGTTTTGAGTGAATCAAATTGCTATGGTTTCATATTGAACTCTATTTTATGAATCTAAACAAAAAAAGTATAGGTTTCTAGTCGGAAAAATAAGTTACAAGTCGTTTTTGTAAAGGTAGTCATTTCAGTCGAAAGAACGACGTCTAGATGACCATTTTAGAAAACATACTTCCACTTTGAGTTTAACCATAATTTTTGGATATAGTTTCATGTTCATAATAAAAATCATTTTCTCAGAATAACAACTTTTAAATCAAAGTTTATCATAGTTTTTAATTAACTAACCCAAAACAGCCCGCGGTGTTACTACGACGGCGTAAATCCGGTTTTACGGTGTTTTTCGTGTTTCCAGGTTTTAAATCATTAAGTTAGCATATCATATAGATATAGAACATGTGTTTAGTTGATTTTAAAAGTCAAGTTAGAAGGATTAACTTTTGTTTGCGAACAAGTTTAGAATTAACTAAACTATGTTCTAGTGATTACAAGTTTAAACCTTCGAATAAGATAGCTTTATATGTATGAATCGAATGATGTTATGAACATCATTACTACCTTAAGTTCCTTGGATGAACCTACTGGAAAAGAGAAAAATGGATCTAGCTTCAATGGATCCTTGGATGGCTCAAAGTTCTTGAAGCAAAATCATGACACGAAAACAAGTTCAAGTAAGATCATCACTTGAAATAAGATTGTTATAGTTATAGAAATTGAACCAAAGTTTGAATATGATTATTACCTTGTATTAGAATGATAACCTACAGTAAGAAACAAAGATTTCTTGAGGTTGGATGATCACCTTACAAGATTGGAAGTGAGCTAGCAAACTTGAAAGTATTCTTGATTTTATGAAACTAGAACTTTTGGAATTTATGAAGAACACTTAGAACTTGAAGATAGAACTTGAGAGAGATCAATTAGATGAAGAAAATTGAAGAATGAAAGTGTTTGTAGGTGTTTTTGGTCGTTGGTGTATGGATTAGATATAAAGGATATGTAATTTTGTTTTCATGTAAATAAGTCATGAATGATTACTCATATTTTTGTAATTTTATGAGATATTTCATGCTAGTTGCCAAATGATGGTTCCCACATGTGTTAGGTGACTCACATGGGCTGCTAAGAGCTGATCATTGGAGTGTATATACCAATAGTACATACATCTAAAAGCTGTGTATTGTACGAGTACGAATACGGGTGCATACGAGTAGAATTGTTGATGAAACTGAACGAGGATGTAATTGTAAGCATTTTTGTTAAGTAGAAGTATTTTGATAAGTGTCTTGAAGTCTTTCAAAAGTGTATGAATACATATTAAAACAATACATGTATATACATTTTAACTGAGTCGTTAAGTCATCGTTAGTCGTTACATGTAAATGTTGTTTTGAAACCTTTAGGTTAATGATCTTGTTGAATGTTGTTAACCCATTGTTTATTATAACAAATGAGATGTTAAATTGTTATATTATCATGATATTATGATATATAATATATCTCAGTATGATGTATATACAGTTAAATGTCGTTACAACGATAATCGTTACATATATGTCTCGTTTCGAAATCATTAAGTTAGTAGTCTTATTTTTACATATGTATTTCATTGTTAATACACTTAATAATATATTTACTTATCATTTAACATAATTAACCAAGTGTATCAATATCTTAATATGATTCATATGTACCTAGTAAGACGTTGTTATAACGATAATCGTTATATATATCATTTTCGAGTTTCTTAAATTAATAGTCTCATTTTTATGTATATAACTCATTGTTAAAATACCTAATGAGATACATACTTATAATAAAAACATGTTAACTATATATATAACCATATATATGTCATCGTATAGTTTTTACAAGTTTTAACGTTCGTGAATCACCGGTCAACTTGGGTGGTCAATTGTCTATATGAAACCTATTTCAATTAATCAAGTCTTAACAAGTTTGATTGCTTAACATGTTGGAAACATTTAATCATGTAAATATCAATCTTAATTAATATATATAAACATGGAAAAGTTCGGGTCACTACAGTACCTACCCGTTAAATAAATTTCGTCCCGAAATTTTAAGCTGTTGAAGGTGTTGATGAATCTTCTGGAAATAGATGCGGGTATTTCTTCTTCATCTGATCTTCACGCTCCCAGGTGAACTCGGGTCCTCTACGAGCATTCCATCGAACCTTGACAATTGGTATCTTGTTTTGCTTAAGTCTTTTAACCTCACGATCCATTATTTCGACGGGTTCTTCGATGAATTGGAGTTTTTCGTTGATTTGGATTTCATCTAACGGAATAGTGAGATCTTCTTTAGCAAAACATTTCTTCAAATTCGAGACGTGGAAAGTGTTATGTACAGCCGCGAGTTGTTGAGGTAACTCAAGTCGGTAAGCTACTGGTCCGACACGATCAATAATCTTGAATGGTCCAATATACCTTGGATTTAATTTCCCTCGTTTACCAAATCTAACAACGCCTTTCCAAGGTGCAACTTTAAGCATGACCATCTCTCCAATTTCAAATTCTATATCTTTTCTTTTAATGTCAGCGTAGCTCTTTTGTCGACTTTGGGCGGTTTTCAACCGTTGTTGAATTTGGATGATCTTCTCGGTAGTTTCTTGTATAATCTCCGGACCCGTAATCTGTCTATCCCCCACTTCACTCCAACAAATCGGAGACCTGCACTTTCTACCATAAAGTGCTTCAAACGGCGCCATCTCAATGCTTGAATGGTAGCTGTTGTTGTAGGAAAATTCTGCTAACGGTAGATGTCGATCCCAACTGTTTCCGAAATCAATAACACATGCTCGTAGCATGTCTTCAAGCGTTTGTATCGTCCTTTCGCTCTGCCCATCAGTTTGTGGATGATAGGCAGTACTCATGTCTAGACGAGTTCCTAATGCTTGCTGTAATGTCTGCCAGAATCTTGAAATAAATCTGCCATCCCTATCAGAGATAATAGAGATTGGTATTCCATGTCTGGAGACGACTTCCTTCAAATACAGTCGTGCTAACTTCTCCATCTTGTCATCTTCTCTTATTGGTAGGAAGTGTGCTGATTTGGTGAGACGATCAACTATTACCCAAATAGTATCAAAACCACTTGCAGTCCTTGGCAATTTAGTGATGAAATCCATGGTAATGTTTTCCCATTTCCATTCCGGGATTTCGGGTTGTTGAAGTAGACCTGATGGTTTCTGATGCTCAGCTTTGACCTTAGAACACGTCAAACATTCTCCTACGTATTTAGCAACATCGGCTTTCATACCCGGCCACCAAAAATGTTTCTTGAGATCCTTGTACATCTTCCCCGTTCCAGGATGTATTGAGTATCTGGTTTTATGAGCTTCTCTAAGTACCATTTCTCTCATATCTCCAAATTTTGGTACCCAAATCCTTTCAGCCCTATACCGGGTTCCGTCTTCCCGAATATTAAGATGCTTCTCCGATCCTTTGGGTATTTCATCCTTTAAATTTCCCTCTTTTAAAACTCCTTGTTGCGCCTCCTTTATTTGAGTAGTAATGTTATTATGAATCATTATATTCATAGATTTTACTCGAATGGGTTCTCTGTCCTTCCTGCTCAAGGCATCGGCTACCACATTTGCCTTCCCCGGGTGGTAACGAATCTCAAAGTCGTAATCATTCAATAATTCAATCCACCTACGCTGCCTCATATTCAGTTGTTTCTGATTAAATATGTGTTGAAGACTTTTGTGGTCGGTATATATAATACTTTTGACCCCATATAAGTAGTGCCTCCAAGTCTTTAATGCAAAAACAACCGCGCCTAATTCCAAATCATGCGTCGTATAATTTTGTTCGTGAATCTTCAATTGTCTAGACGCATAAGCAATCACCTTCGTTCGTTGCATTAATACACAACCGAGACCTTGCTTTGATGCATCACAATAAATCACAAAATCATCATTCCCTTCAGGCAATGACAATATAGGTGCTGTAGTTAGCTTTTTCTTCAATAACTGAAACGCTTTCTCTTGTTCATCATTCCATTCAAATTTCTTCCCTTTATGCGTTAATGCAGTCAAGGGTTTTGCTATTCTGGAAAAGTCTTGGATGAACCTTCTGTAGTAACCAGCTAGTCCTAAAAACTGGCGTATGTGTTTCGGAGTTTTCGGGGTTTCCCACTTTTCAACAGTTTCTATCTTTGCCGGATCCACCTTAATACCTTCTTTGTTCACTATGTGACCGAGGAATTGAACTTCTTCCAACCAAAATGCATACTTTGAAAACTTAGCGTACAATTCTTCCTTCCTCAATACTTCTAACACCTTTCTCAAATGTTCACCGTGTTCTTGGTCATTCTTTGAGTAAATAAGTATGTCATCAATGAAAACAATGACAAACTTGTCAAGGTATGGTCCACACACTCGGTT
The DNA here is from genome assembly GCF_046630445.1 of Rutidosis leptorrhynchoides. NCBI lineage: Eukaryota > Viridiplantae > Streptophyta > Magnoliopsida > Asterales > Asteraceae > Rutidosis > Rutidosis leptorrhynchoides. The sequence goes on from NC_092339.1 coordinate 203,937,851, forward strand.
CATAAGGTCCATGAACACAGCTGGTGCATTAGTTAAACCAAACGGCATGACCATAAACTCGTAATGACCGTAACGTGTTCTGAAAGCAGTCTTTGGAATATCATCTTCTTTCACCCGCATTTGATGATACCCGGAACGTAAGTCAATCTTTAAATAAACAGACGAGCCTTGTAGTTGATCAAATAAGTCGTCGATTCTCGGTAGTGGGTAGCGGTTCTTGATGGTAAGTTTGTTCAACTCTCGGTAGTCGATACACAACCTGAATGTACCATCTTTCTTCTTGACAAACAAAACAGGAGCTCCCCACGGTGATGTGCTTGGTCGAATGAAACCACGCTCTAAAAGTTCTTGTAATTGGCTTTGCAGTTCTTTCATCTCGCTGGGTGCGAGTCTGTAAGGAGCACGAGCTATTGGTGCAGCTCCTGGTACAAGATCTATTTGAAATTCAACGGGTCGATGTGGGGGTAATCCCGGTAATTCTTTCGGAAATACATCGGGAAATTCTTTTGCAATGGGAACATCATTGATGCTCTTTTCTTCAGTTTGTACTTTCTCGACGTGTGCTAGAACAGCATAGCAACCTTTTCTTATTAGTTTTTGTGCCTTCAAATTACTAATAAGATGTAGCTTCGTGTTGCCCTTTTCTCCGTACACCATTAAGGGTTTTCCTTTTTCTCGTATAATGCGAATTGCATTTTTGTAACAAACGATCTCCGCTTTCACTTCTTTCAACCAGTCCATACCGATTATCACATCAAAACTCCCTAACTCTACTGGTATCAAATCAATCTTAAATGTTTCGCTAACCAGTTTAATTTCTCGATTCCGACATATATTATCTGCTGAAGTTAATTTACCATTTGCTAATTCGAGTAAAAATTTACTATCCAAAGGCGTCAATGGACAACTTAATTTAGCACAAAAATCTCTACTCATATAGCTTCTATCCGCACCCGAATCAAATAAAACGTAAGCAGATTTATTGTCAATAAGAAACGTACCCGTAACAAGCTCCGGGTCTTCCTGTGCCTCTACCGCATTAATATTGAAAACTCTTCCACGGCCTTGTCCATTCGTGTTCTCCTGGTTCGGGCAATTTCTAATAATGTGGCCTGGTTTTCCACATTTATAACAAACTACATTGGCATAACTTGCTCCGACACTACTTGCTCCGCCATTACTCATTCCGACACCATTTGTTCCTTTCGTTCTATTAACCCCTGGTCCGTAGACCTCACACTTCGCCGCGCTATGACCATTTCTTTTACACTTGTTGCAAAATTTGGTGCAGAACCCCGAGTGATTCTTTTCACACCTTTGGCATAGCTGCTTCTGATTGTTGTTGTTGTTGCGGTTATTATTGTTGTTGGGATGATTGTTGTAGTTGCTGTTGTTGTTGTTGTTGTTGTTGTTGTTGGGCCGTTTGTTGTAGTTGCGATTGATGTTGCGATTGTTGGGATAATTGTTGCGATTATTGTTGTAATTGCTGTTGTTGTTGTATTGGTGATTCTTATCACCGTTTTCCTCCCACTTTCTTTTGACTTGCTTCACATTGGCCTCTTCAGCAGTCTGTTCTTTAATTCTTTCTTCAATCTGGTTCACTAGTTTGTGAGCCATTCTACATGCCTGTTGTATGGAGGCGGGCTCGTGTGAACTTATATCTTCTTGGATTCTTTCCGGTAATCCTTTCACAAACGCGTCGATCTTCTCTTCCTCATCTTCGAATGCTCCCGGACACAATAGGCACAATTCTGTGAATCGTCTTTCGTACGTGGTAATATCAAATCCTTGGGTTCGTAACCCTCTAAGTTCTGTCTTGAGCTTATTGACCTCGGTTCTGGGACGGTACTTCTCGTTCATCAAGTGCTTGAATGCTGACCACGGTAGTGCGTATGCATAATCTTGTCCCACTTGCTCTAGATAGGTATTCCACCATGTTAACGCAGAACCTGTGAAGGTATGCGTAGCGTACTTCACTTTGTCCTCTTCAGTACACTTACTTATGGCAAACACCGATTCAACCTTCTCGGTCCACCGTTTCAATCCGATCGGTCCTTCGGTTCCATCAAATTCCAAAGGTTTGCAGGCAGTGAATTCTTTGTAGGTGCATCCTACACGATTTCCTGTACTGCTAGATCCAAGGTTATTGTTGGTATGTAGCGCAGCCTGTACTGCGGCTATGTTTGAAGCTAGAAAAGTACGGAATTCCTCTTCATTCATATTCACGGTGTGTCGAGTAGTCGGTGCCATTTCCTTCAAAATAGTTAAATGGAACAAGTTAATCATACAGAATATTAAGAGTAGTTAATAGTATTTCGTAGCATAATATGAACTCATTTATAAAAGCTTTTTCTTCATATTAGCGTTTTATAAGTTTAAATTCGGGTAGTACCTACCCGTTAAGTTCATACTTAGTAGCTAATATACAATTCAACTACTACAATTCTATATGAAAAACTGATTGTAATAATATTTCGCGTTCAAACTTTTATACAATATTTTACAAACTTACAATACCGCTTATTTTACATAAAGCATGAAATATAGCACACAATAACTTTGATACAAGATAGTTGTGAAGACAATTCTAGCTAGTACACAAGTCGTTCGGCAAAGGCAATAAAGACACGTAATTCATACGTCCAGAAACAAGTCATGCATTCTGGTTTTACTAGGACTACTTCCCATCCTTGGTCTTGTGCAACATAACCGTTATGGCCGTTGATAAGACAGCGTGTTGTAACGTCATCAAAGGGACGAGGGTTACGTAATGTCCAACAGTCCCGTAATAATCTAAAAACCTCATTTCTTACCCCAATTACCGACTCCGTCACTTGTGGAAACGTTTTGTTTAATAGTTGTAGCCCGATGTTCTTGTTCTCACTTTGGTGAGAAGCGAACATTACTAATCCGTAAGCATAACATGCTTCTTTATGTTGCATGTTAGCCGCTTTTTCTAAATCACGAAGTCCAATATTCGGATATATTGAGTCAAAATAATTTCTTAACCCGTTGCGTAAAATAGCATTTGGGTTCCCCGCAATATATGCGTCAAAGTAAACACATCGTAATTTATGGGTTTCCCAATGTGATATCCCCCATCTTTCAAACGAAAGTCTCTTATAAACCAAGACATTCTTGGAACGTTCTTCGAATGTCTTACAAACTGATCTCGCCTTAAATAGTTGTGCCGAAGAATTCTGGCCGACTCTAGACAAGATTTCATCAATCATGTCTCCGGGTAGGTCTCTTAAAATATTGGGTTGTCTATCCATTTTGTGTTTTTAAACTGTAAAATAGACAAGAGTTAGATTCATAAAAAAAATACTTATTAATACAAGCAATTTTTACATATATCATAAAGCATAAGAACACTATATTCCATATATTACACCACACGAATACAACTATCTTATTCCGACTCGCTCGTTTCTTCTTCTTCGGTTTTGGTTCGTTTTGCCAAGTTTCTAGGGATATATGATGTTCCCCTAATACGAGCCGTCGTTGTCCACATTGGTTTAGAAAAACCTGGTGGTTTAGAGGTTCCCGGGTCATTGTTACAACTTAAGGACTTCGGGGGTTGACGATACATATAAAGTTCATCGGGGTTGGAATTAGATTTCTCTATTTTTATGCCCTTTCCCTTATTATTTTCTTTTGCCTTTTTAAATTCAGTTGGGGTAATTTCTATAACATCATCGGAATTCTCGTCGAAATCCGATTCATCGGAGAATTGGTAATCCTCCCAATATTTTGCTTCCTTGGCGGAAACACCATTGACCATAATTAACTTTGGTCGGTTGGTTGAGGATTTTCTTTTACTTAACCGTTTTATTATTTCCCCCACCGGTTCTATTTCTTCATCCGGTTCCGATTCTTCTTCCGGTTCCGATTCTTCTTCCGGTTCCGACTCTTCTTCCGGTTCCTCTTCGGGAATTTGTGAATCAGTCCACAAATCATTCCAATTTACATTTGACTCTTCATTATTATTAGGTGAGTCAATGGGACTTGTTCTAGAGGTAGACATCTATCACATAATATCAAACACGTTAAGAGATTAATATATCACATAATATTCATATGTTAAAAATATATAGTTTCCAACAAAAATGTTAAGCAATCATTTTTAAAGAAAACACGGTCGAAGTCCAGACTCACTAATGCATCCTAACAAACTCGATAAGACACACTAATGCAAATTTTCTGGTTCTCTAAGACCAACGCTCGGATACCAACTGAAATGTCCTGTTCTTATTGATTAAAAACGTTCCATATTAATTGATTTCGTTGCGAGGTTTTGACCTCTATATGAGACATTTTTCAAAGACTGCATTCATTTTTAAACAAACCATAACCTTTATTTCATCAATAAAGGTTTAAAAAGCTTTACGTAGATTATCAAATAATGATAATCTAAAATATCCTGTTTACACACGACCATTACATAATGGTTTACAATACAAATATGTTACAACAAAATAAGTTTCTTGAATGCAGTTTTTACACAATATCATACAAGTATGGACTCCAAATCTCGTCCTTATTTAAGTATGCGACAGCGGAAGCTCTTAATAATCACCTGAGAATAAACATGCTTAAAACGTCAACAAAAATGTTGGTGAGTTATAGGTTTAACCTATATATATCAAATTATAATAATAGACCACAAGATTTCATATTTCAATACACATCCCATACATAGAGATAAAAATCATTCATATGGTGAACACCTGGTAACCGACATTAACAAGATGCATATATAAGAATATCCCCATCATTCCGGGACACCCTTCGGATATGATATAAATTTCGAAGTACTAAAGCATCCGGTTCTTTGGATGGGGTTTGTTAGGCCCAATAGATCTATCTTTAGGATTCGCGTCAATTAGGGTGTCTGTTCCCTAATTCTTAGATTACCAGACTTAATAAAAAGGGGCATATTCGATTTCGATAATTCAACCATAGAATGTAGTTTCACGTACTTGTGTCTATTTTGTAAATCATTTATAAAACCTGCATGTATTCTCATCCCAAAAATATTAGATTTTAAAAGTGGGACTATAACTCACTTTCACAGATTTTTACTTCGTCGGGAAGTAAGACTTGGCCACTGGTTGATTCACGAACCTATAACAATATATACATATATATCAAAGTATGTCCAAAATATATTTACAACACTTTTAATATATTTTGATGTTTTAAGTTTATTAAGTCAGCTGTCCTCGTTAGTAACCTACAACTAGTTGTCCACAGTTAGATGTACAGAAATAAATCGATAAATATTATCTTGAATCAATCCACGACCCAGTGTATACGTATCTCAGTATTGATCACAACTCAAACTATATATATTTTGGAATCAACCTCAACCCTGTATAGCTAACTCCAACATTCACATATAGAGTGTCTATGGTTGTTCCGAAATATATATAGATGTGTCGACATGATAGGTCGAAACATTGTATACGTGTCTATGGTATCTCAAGATTACATAATATATAATACAAGTTGATTAAGTTATGGTTGGAATAGATTTGTTACCAATTTTCACGTAGCTAAAATGAGAAAAATTATCCAATCTTGTTTTACCCATAACTTCTTCATTTTAAATCCGTTTTGAGTGAATCAAATTGCTATGGTTTCATATTGAACTCTATTTTATGAATCTAAACAAAAAAAGTATAGGTTTCTAGTCGGAAAAATAAGTTACAAGTCGTTTTTGTAAAGGTAGTCATTTCAGTCGAAAGAACGACGTCTAGATGACCATTTTAGAAAACATACTTCCACTTTGAGTTTAACCATAATTTTTGGATATAGTTTCATGTTCATAATAAAAATCATTTTCTCAGAATAACAACTTTTAAATCAAAGTTTATCATAGTTTTTAATTAACTAACCCAAAACAGCCCGCGGTGTTACTACGACGGCGTAAATCCGGTTTTACGGTGTTTTTCGTGTTTCCAGGTTTTAAATCATTAAGTTAGCATATCATATAGATATAGAACATGTGTTTAGTTGATTTTAAAAGTCAAGTTAGAAGGATTAACTTTTGTTTGCGAACAAGTTTAGAATTAACTAAACTATGTTCTAGTGATTACAAGTTTAAACCTTCGAATAAGATAGCTTTATATGTATGAATCGAATGATGTTATGAACATCATTACTACCTTAAGTTCCTTGGATGAACCTACTGGAAAAGAGAAAAATGGATCTAGCTTCAATGGATCCTTGGATGGCTCAAAGTTCTTGAAGCAAAATCATGACATGAAAACAAGTTCAAGTAAGATCATCACTTGAAATAAGATTGTTATAGTTATAGAAATTGAACCAAAGTTTGAATATGATTATTACCTTGTATTAGAATGATAACCTACTGTAAGAAACAAAGATTTCTTGAGGTTGGATGATCACCTTACAAGATTGGAAGTGAGCTAGCAAACTTGAAAGTATTCTTGATTTTATGAAACTAGAACTTTTGGAATTTATGAAGAACACTTAGAACTTGAAGATAGAACTTGAGAGAGATCAATTAGATGAAGAAAATTGAAGAATGAAAGTGTTTGTAGGTGTTTTTGGTCGTTGGTGTATGGATTAGATATAAAGGATATGTAATTTTGTTTTCATGTAAATAAGTCATGAATGATTACTCATATTTTTGTAATTTTATGAGATATTTCATGCTAGTTGCCAAATGATGGTTCCCACATGTGTTAGGTGACTCACATGGGCTGCTAAGAGCTGATCATTGGAGTGTATATACCAATAGTACATACATCTAAAAGCTGTGTATTGTACGAGTACGAATACGGGTGCATACGAGTAGAATTCTTGATGAAACTGAACGAGGATGTAATTGTAAGCATTTTTGTTAAGTAGAAGTATTTTGATAAGTGTCTTGAAGTCTTTCAAAAGTGTATGAATACATATTAAAACAATACATGTATATACATTTTAACTGAGTTGTTAAGTCATCGTTAGTCGTTACATGTAAATGTTGTTTTGAAACCTTTAGGTTAATGATCTTGTTGAATGTTGTTAACCCATTGTTTATTATAACAAATGAGATGTTAAATTGTTATATTATCATGATATTATGATATATAATATATCTCAGTATGATGTATATACAGTTAAATGTCGTTACAACGATAATCGATACATATATGTCTCGTTTCGAAATCATTAAGTTAGTAGTCTTATTTTTACATATGTGTTTCATTGTTAATACACTTAATAATATATTTACTTATCATTTAACATAATTAACCAAGTGTATCAATATCTTAATATGATTCATATGTACCTAGTAAGACGTTGTTATAACGATAATCGTTATATATATCATTTTCGAGTTTCTTAAATTAATAGTCTCATTTTTATGTATATAACTCATTGTTAAAATACCTAATGAGATACATACTTATAATAAAAACATGTTAACTATATATATAACCATATATATGTCATCGTATAGTTTTTACAAGTTTTAACGTTCGTGAATCACCGGTCAACTTGGGTGGTCAATTGTCTATATGAAACCTATTTCAATTAATCAAGTCTTAACAAGTTTGATTGCTTAACATGTTGGAAACATTTAATCATGTAAATATCAATCTTAATTAATATATATAAACATGGAAAAGTTCGGGTCACTACACTGTAACTGTCTGTGCCCACTTTCAGTCGAATCCTAAGAAATCCCACTCCAAAGCGGTGGTTAGGATTTTTCAGTACCTTAAAGGTACTCCTAATCTTAGAATCTAGTATCCACATGGATCTGATTTCAATCTCACTGCTTATACTGATGCGGATCATGGCGGTTGCCATGTTGATAGAAAAAGCATATCTGGATCAATTCAGATGTTAGGGAATAGATTAGTCAGTTGGTCATTCAAGAAACAAAACTGTGTTTCTTTATCAACAGTTGAGTCTAAGTATATTGCTGCAGCTCATTGTTGTTCACAAGTTTTGTGGATGCAAACTCAAATTTTGAACTATGGCTTTAGGATTTCTAAGACCCCAATTTACTGTGATTCACAAAGTGCTATTGTAATTACTAGCAACCCAGTCAAGCATTTTACGACTAAACCCATAGATATTCGTTATCATTTCATTAAGGACTATGTAAAAAAGGAGATGTAGAGTTATACTTTGTGCCTACCAAAGTGCAATTAGCTGACATGTTCACTAAGCCCTTAGATGAACTTAGGCTAAAGTTCTTGATCAAAAAATTGACATGGTAGAATATAGTGCTTGACATTCCTTAAATCTTTTGGGACTTATAATTGGGATCATGTGTTTAGGGTGAGTAATATTTTTCTAGGGGGAACAACTGATTTCTTCTGCTTTAGATATTATCTTTCAAGAGGGAGCCTTTAGATTTCTGTTAACTTCCTGGGTTTATTTTTCAATGGTTATGAAAGGGGGAGGTAACTCATTGATATCCTATTTCAAGGGGGAGTTAGTTCATTTTCTTGGAAACATATCAAAATACTGATTTACTTTTCTGTATATCACATTTTGAGGGGGAGAAAAAGGGAGAAAATGAAAAGAAAATTGATTTTTCAAAAGTGAATTCATATACTCTTTGTTTTATATCTGAAATAATTCACTAAGGCTTGTATACATCTCAGTATGCAACCCGTGTTAACAATTGGTATCACTAAAGATTTGTACTTTGTACATAATTCAAAGTTTGTCTAAGTATAAATCTTGTTTTGAAAAAATTCATAAAAACTGGAAAAGTTAAGATCCAAAAAGACTTGAATTTTACTGAATAAATGCTATTTTTAGCATTATACCGAATCTGATAAACAACAGTGCAGATTCGGTAAGTTCAAAATTTTCAAAAATTGTCTCAGAATGTTTTTCAGTGAAAATGTGATAATCTTGGAAGATCATTCATAACGATTTTGTGAGGACCCGTCCTAATCCATCCGGACGTAGTCCATATTGATTACAAACGATTCACAATAGTTGATTACATCGCGAGGTACTTGACCTCTATATGATACATTTTACAAACATTGCATTCGTTTTTAAAAGACAAACTTTCAATTACATCGACAGTTAACAGCATGCATACCATTTCATAATATATCTTACAATAATTGACTTAATAATAATCTTGATGAACTCAATGACTCGAATGCAACGTCTTTTGAAATATGTCATGAATGACTCCAAATAATATCTCTAAGATGAGCAAATGCACAGCGGAAGATTTCTTTCGTACCTGAGAATGAACATGCTTTAAAGTGTCAACCAAAAGGTTGGTGAGTTCATTAGTTTAACATAAATAATCATTTCCTTCATTTTAATTGTGAAGACCCGTCCTAATCCATCCGGACGAAGTCCATATCGATTATAAACGATTCACAACAGTTGATTACATCGCGAGATACTTGACCTCTATATGATACATTTTACAAACATTGCATTCGTTTTTGAAAAGACAAACTTTCATTACATCGAAAGTTGACAGGCATGCATACCATTTCATAATATATCCAACTATAATTGACTTGATAATAATCTTGATGAACTCGACGACTCGAATGCAACGTCTTTTGAAATATGCCATGAATGACTCCAAGTAATATCTATAAAATGAGCAAATACACAGCGGAAGATTTCTTTCGTACCTGAGAATAAACATGCTTTAAAGTGTCAACCAAAAGGTTGGTGAGTTCATTAGTTTAACTTAAACAATCGTTTCCATCATTTTAATAGACCACAAGATTTCAGATTTCCATTTCTCATAAACATACGTCCCATGCATAGAGACAAAAATATCATTCATATGGATTGAACACCTGGTAACCGACATTAACAATATGCATATATAAGAATATCCCAATCATTCCGGGATCCTCCTTCGGACATGATATAAATTTCGAAGTACTAAAACATCCGGTACTTTGGATGGGGCTTGTTGGGCCCGATAGATCTATCTTTAGGATTCGCGTCAATTAGGGTGTCTGTTCCCTAATTCTTAGATTACCAGACTTAATAAAAAGGGGCATATTCGACTTCGATAATCCAACCATAGAATGTAGTTTCACGTACTTGTGTCAATTTCGTAAAACAGTTATAAAAGTTGCGCATGTATTCTCAGCCCAAAAATATAAAGGGTAAAAAGGCAAATGAAACTCACGATACTGTATTTTGTAGTAAAAATACATATGACGTCATTGAACAATGCAGGGTTGGCCTCGGATTCACGAACCTATATCAATTGTGTATATATTAATACGTATAATGTAAGTTACAAAGTTTCATTTATTAATATGTATTATTTATATATTATAGTTTTGTAGAATTTATTCTAACCTTTATTTTAAAACGTATACTTATATTATATTTTAAGTTATATTTTATATATATATATCGATTTTATGTATATATATCTATAATGATTTACGTTTATATAAATAGTGACATTAATATATTTATATACATATATTTGTGGTTAGTATTGTATTTATGAAATTTTATTAGTTTGTTATGTGAATTATTAATACAATCCTAGTATATACCATAAGTATATATATAGTGTACAAAAGATTTATTTGTTAAAATAATAATTTAGATAATAATGATTTACTAATAATAATAATAATTTTATTAATAATGATAATACTAATAGCAAAAAAAATGAAAATGATAACTGTTAATGATACTAATAATAATAACTCTAAAATAATATTAATACTAATACCATACTTATGTTAATAATAAGGGTTCTAATATTTATAAAATGATAAATGATAATCATAATAATACTAGTAAATATTAATGATGATACTGATAAATATGATATTATTAATTATAAATGTACTGATGATACTATTATTTATAAACCGGTACAAATTCTAATATTGATGATAATAATATATTTTTATTTCCTTCATAATAATAATAATGATAATCATAATCCTAATGATGATAAAATACTAAAATGATAAGTTTATTACTAATAATAATATTATTAATACCTATCATAATAATAATAGTAATGTCTATAATACTTTCAAATATGATAACAAGTATGATACTAATAATAACAATAACAATAACAATCAAAACAATCACAATAATAATAATAATACTAATAATAATTAATATATAATAACAATAATAAAATTAGAAAAGAAAACTACCTCACATGAAAAGAGTTTCAAAAAAAAAAAAGAAACTACCGTCCTCTGGACTCGATCTCGTGACCACATGCTCACACGCAAACACTCTCGACCATCCCACCAATTCTGATTCTCTGTACTAATATGGAATTTAAATTTTATATATAAACTGTTTTTCTTCTATTCCTCTTCTTCTCCACAAGTCTCATGGATTCAACAAAACATCAATAACCAAAAAAAAAAAAAAAAAAAAATCAGGGTTCCTTTTAAAGCTTCAAAACATTACAGAAAAAATAATAATTTGGGTTCTAAAATAAAAAAAAAAACACTAAAGGCCTACTGCAGCGTCGGTTCTTGGAACAAAACAAAAAAAAATTGATTTCGTAATAGATAACATTATAGATAATGTTTATAACACGAAATAGTTTTCTAAACATGTATAAAAACTACTGGAATCGTCAATTTGATCAGAAACATATACACGAACGCGAATTTGTCTCAAGAACAATTGTTGACTTTTTTTAAACTAAACTTTGACTTCAAAATTCAAGATCGATATAAAGATTTGAGAGTTGAGATTTTGCAGATAGATTCAAAGAAAGATTTCTAACCTTTCTGCATTTTTAGATTTTGAAACTTTATTCGAAATTGAATTAAGAGAAAAAAAAATTGGAGCGTGCAGAGAAGAAGAAAAAAAAAATATCGCTGTGCTCTTTAATCCCATTGGATTTCCTTTTTATTTGATTTGCAATTATACATAATCATTTTGTAATAATAGAGATCGGTTGATAAAAAATGGAGAAAATGTCAACACAGGTTCACGAGTTTGGAGCAGGAAAGAAACAAAAAAAATAATAATAATAGAGATAAAGGATACAGAGGTCAAACGTATAATATAGATCCCTACTGTTTTTTTTAATTAATAATAATAATATATAATAACAATACTATTAATATCTAATAATATTAATAAAATTAATAATAATGATAAATATAATATTAATGATAATAATAATTGTAAAAATGATAATAATAATAATAATAATAATAATAATAATAATAATAATAATAATAATAATAATAATACCATACTAATTATGATAATATTAATATTTTATCGATAATAATAATATTAGTAATAATAATCTAATTTATACATCCAATTTCATCTTTATATGATATAAAGTGATATTATGAATACAAATATTGATATTTGACGATACAAATAACATTACTACAACAACTATATTTGTATTTAAATTTAATTTATTAATATCATCTATTATTATGTAATATTTAATAATTATGTAATATGTATTGTAACATATACTGAATATTATATATTTATGCATTTTAATATAAATATATTATAATATTTATTTACATACTAATTATATTATACTTATGTATGTAATTATGAAAAATATAAATGTTTTATATATGTAAGTATTATATTTATATATATTTATTAAAATAGTACATTATTTCATCATAGATATATTATAAATTTCTACATATACATAATATAATAATTATGTATAAAATCATATATATATAGTTATATTTATGTATATATGTATACTACCATATATATAAAATCATGTTTTAAATGTTGAGTAGATGATTAATTATGTATATTAAACAATTAACTACAAAGTATAACATTGTACATTTAATATTTTGATAACGTTGGTAAAATATGTTTGAATCATTTATATACAATATACTATATATATTCAAAATGAAAATCTTTAGTTATTAAATGTTATCTTTTATAATAATAAAATTACTTAATAGTTCATTAATACTAATATAATTAGTTTTATATATAATTATTTATATTTACATTCTTAGTTACAATTAAAGGTTCGTGAATCGTCGGAAATAGTTAAAGGTCAAATGTTATCATGAAATAGTTCAAACATAATGAGACTCGGTTTAATAGACTTTGCTTATCGAGTCGAATCATATAAGATTATGTTTAAATTTGGTCGGAAATTCCCGGGTCATCACAGTACCTACCCGTTAAAGAAATTTCGTCCCGAAATTTGAGTGAGGTCGTCATAGCTAACAATAAATATGTTTTCCTGACGAATATGAGTTGATAACTTGAGTTTTATCATCATTGAGTAATATGGATAAAAATAATTCAATTATTCGAAGAGTGCGAATGAAGCTATTCACAAAAGGATGAAATGAGAAACAAAGATTTGTTTTTAACTTTTGACGTAGTCAGGTTTGAATTTAGAAAATAAGGCGCGTCTTAACTTTTGACATTGCCTTGGTTGAATTCCGGAATTTAAGGGATTTAAAGAAAATCTTGAAGATCTATAAAATCTGATTCTTCGGGATTTATGGAAATTAAGATCTCTTTAATTAAATACGGTGATCTGCCCCGATTACTACGTCTGATATTTCCAGTATAAATTAAGCTCTTCCTTTCCATTATTCTCACCATTCTTATACTTTCTTTCTTAGTTCATACATCCAAAAGATTCTGAAAATGATTAATCCAGTTCTGATCCTTGTCCTCATCCTTACTATCGCAACAATCATTCTCCTTTTCCAACTTCCACCAGAGGAATCTGCTTTCTTCTACTTCGCCCTCGGGATTATAATGTTTTTAATTCTCCCGTGTCTTTATGTTGCGATAAACATTGTCTCTATGCTTTTGTTTTCTCTTCCCGACTTCAAGTCAAGCGAATAATGGTCCAGAATTTATAGATATAGAGTTTCGAATGATTATAATGTTCTAAGCATGAAGGAACGTGATAGCACGATTTGATTTTCAAATTTATCAACATCACGGAAGATAGAACCATCAAGAATACATTTTCTTGATTTGTTACGGAGTTAAGTAGGATGAAAGAGTTATGTAACATGGCAGATGATGACGTTATGATCTGTGAATCATCACGTTTCATTTAGAAACTCAGCATAACTTACTGTAATATAATCACGTTGATCAAGTGTCATTATATTATACTAACTCATGCATCAGTTCCCATCATTACTACAATAACATTCATATTTTAAGCTTGAAAATTTACAGAATATAGAAACTAACAGTTTCTATATGATGTAATACTGATAGCACGAAAAGATTAATGATTTCAGATAAGAATAGTTATAAAAATATCTCCAGAAATATGGAGGATATTTATAATGAAAGGTACGATAATATCTCAGAATATCTAAGATCAGAGGATGATAGAAACTATTGTCTGCAAGGGTTTAGAGTAAGGAGCAAGTTATTCACTATAGACTTTAGCAGACATTGAATTATTTGGATTCTTTGAAGTCAAACTTATTCTTTGTGATTTATCCACGGCTTTCTTCATAGTTTCGCATAATCTGCTTTTCGGTACTATATTTTCTATTGAATGTTTCCAATATATTGATACACAGGAAGCACGAAGAGGTATATAATTTCGGACGAGAATATTTATGAAAATATCCTCAGAAATATCAAAGATATTGATGATGATATTTTGGAATTTCTAAGTTCGACGGTTGATGGAGAAAGATTTTCCGCAAGATTTTAACATGATTTCGGAGCAAGATATTCTCTAAAGATTTCAACGGATCCAGAATTACCTGAATCCTTTGAATATAGGATTTGGTCCTTGTATTTGTCCTTGGTCTCCTTCATGGGTAACTCAATCTGTTTTTCAATACCCAATTTTCTATCGAGCGTTCCTAACACTCATTTCTTTATCATCAAACTTTTGTCCGTTTAGACCATCTACCATTTTTCTGTTTCCTCTGCATTTAATGCTATGATATCTGAATCATCGGTTATTAATCCGAGGTGGTTTCAGGAGAATTGTGTTTTTAGATGATTAAACGCTGATGGTAATATGATGGAATATGAAAGGTTACCTGGTAACAATAAAAGAGCACGCGTATATATAAACGTTATAATAAGGTTGTTTCGTACGAAAAGTCGAAGTTGACTTGTTGTAGTTGTGACAAAATTGGCTAATTTTGAAAAGGGATCGCAAAGTTGTTTTTGTTAATAAATGCCAAAGGATCTGACGCGGCTACGTGTTGAACTTTTACTCAATTGCCGAGAGTTTCTCAGGTGCATAACTATATGCATAAATCTTTCCTTCCGTAGATGAAGTGCGGTTGATTCATCCTATCGATTGAGGTGTTTTCAAGAATCATGAAAGGTTTGAACGCAGAATGTAATCGTGAAGATACAAATGAGGTTTAAGACGAAATCAAGTGGCAAACTTGAAGAATTGTTTAGTTTCATATGTTATATTCAATATTTTAATTCATTTTAATTGTCCAATGTTATTAGTCCACAGTCGATAGTCCACAGTTGACAGTGCAATCATTCATATATAGTTTAATATATAATATTTGAATTAATTAATACGTATCGTGACCCGTGTACATGTCTCAGACTCGATCACAACTCAAAGTATATATATTATTATAGAATCAACCTCAACCCTGTATAGAGAACTCGATCATTACTGCATATAGAGTGTCTATGGTGATTCCAAATAATATATATAGATGTGTCGATATGATATGTCAAAACCTTGTATACGTGTCCCGATATTTAAAGTGCGTAAAATAAATAACAGAAATTAAATGACGATAAATAAAGTGCGTAAAGTAAATAACAGAAATTAAATGACAATAAATAAAATTGCGAGAATATAAATTGCGATAAATAAATTGCGATAAATAAAATGTAATACGGAATTAACAGTTAGCTAGGAACAGTTAGCTAGGATTTTGTTAGCGTGATTTCTTAATAAAATTTAATATTGTTAATTAGTCTGTTTCTAATCAATTTTTATTGTGTCCATTATTTCTTCATTATGCCACTTGTTGGATTCTGATAGGTCAAAATTCAAATATGAAATTGAATTTGAATGAAAATAGTTATTCTTTGGTGAACGGATAAGTATCCCGGTGGTTGTAAATAGGATAGTGAATAACTGTTGAATCAGATTCGAAGAATATACAGTGTAACTTATTAATGTGAAATTTAAATATTCCTCGGGTATTACCTACCCGTTAAAATATTTTTATTATTAACAGTTTGTACAAAAGAATTTTTAATTACAATCTTTATGAAAACATATATACATATATATTTTCTTCAGATGTAATCATGAATTTAATGAGTTAACATGATATTAAACTCATTTAGTTTTCAGTTGGAACTAGAATAAATAATCTCTAAAACATTAGAGATTACATAATCACCATGTCGAACGAAGATAACTGATGTAGAATGTCATGTAGAATGATGATTATACTCGAGGTATAGATTGAGATGTTGAGGCATGTGATATTGAAATTTGGGTTGTTGGTGGTACCGTTGGTGCCGGTGATTTGGATGAAGCTGGTACGTTTTGCACCATATTTTCCAAGACTACAACTTATGCGCGAAGTTCGTTAACTTCTTCTATTACACCGGGATGATTGTCGGTTCGGACGAGCGGATGAATGAGGTTTAGAATCTGAGATAGTATATGATCGTGATGAGATACTTTGGAAATGAGAGAGAAAATGGTGTCTCGAACAGGTTCGCCGGTAAACGTTTTAGGTCCATTGTCAAGAGGTGAACTTGGTTAGTGGAAATGATCGCCTTCTTCGCGTTTCCATTGATTAAGTCGACTACGAACCCATCTCCAATTCATTCAGAATAGATGATGGCTAATTGATCGATTCATTCCGGTTACTCTGCTTTCGGAGCTCGAGTGGAAATCCATATCGAAATAGCTGTCGGAATAACTATCGAAATAGCTATCGAAATCAGATGGACTCGAACTGGTTGAGGGATTCATCTCGTACGATCAGATGAAGGATTTTCGATAAGAAATAGATTATAGGATGTAGATTAGTACCCTGCAATACATAATTTACATATGCATATATAATACTAAAATCCCATAAGCTACGGAGGAATCTACGGAAGCTGTCAGGCAAAGGTAACAATAACAGATACGCTAAGATATGAATTTAACTATACACTGTCTATGCAATAAAGGCAGTAAGACGTGTCTTAGACTTTAAGGATGATAAGCAAATAATTTTTCGACACTAAATGATAAGCAAAACTTTTGACATGCAAACACGGTCGAAGTCCAGACTCATTAATGCATTCTAACGACTATCAGTTAGACTCACTAATGCAAGACCTGGTTCGCTAAGACCACCGCTCTGATACCAACTGTGAAGACCCGTCCTAATCCATCCGGACGAAGTCCATATCGATTATAAACGATTCACAACAGTTGATTACATCGCGAGATACTTGACCTCTATATGATACATTTTACAAACATTGCATTCGTTTTTGAAAAGACAAACTTTCATTACATCGAAAGTTGACAGGCATGCATACCATTTCATAATATATCCAACTATAATTGACTTGATAATAATCTTGATGAACTCGACGACTCGAATGCAACGTCTTTTGAAATATGCCATGAATGACTCCAAGTAATATCTATAAAATGAGCAAATACACAGCGGAAGATTTCTTTCGTACCTGAGAATAAACATGCTTTAAAGTGTCAACCAAAAGGTTGGTGAGTTCATTAGTTTAACTTAAACAATCGTTTCCATCATTTTAATAGACCACAAGATTTCAGATTTCCATTTCTCATAAACATACGTCCCATGCATAGAGACAAAAATATCATTCATATGGATTGAACACCTGGTAACCGACATTAACAATATGCATATATAAGAATATCCCAATCATTCCGGGATCCTCCTTCGGACATGATATAAATTTCGAAGTACTAAAACATCCGGTACTTTGGATGGGGCTTGTTGGGCCCGATAGATCTATCTTTAGGATTCGCGTCAATTAGGGTGTCTGTTCCCTAATTCTTAGATTACCAGACTTAATAAAAAGGGGCATATTCGACTTCGATAATCCAACCATAGAATGTAGTTTCACGTACTTGTGTCAATTTCGTAAAACAGTTATAAAAGTTGCGCATGTATTCTCAGCCCAAAAATATAAAGGGTAAAAAGGCAAATGAAACTCACGATACTGTATTTTGTAGTAAAAATACATATGACGTCATTGAACAATGCAGGGTTGGCCTCGGATTCACGAACCTATATCAATTGTGTATATATTAATACGTATAATGTAAGTTACAAAGTTTCATTTATTAATATGTATTATTTATATATTATAGTTTTGTAGAATTTATTCTAACCTTTATTTTAAAACGTATACTTATATTATATTTTAAGTTATATTTTATATATATATATCGATTTTATGTATATATATCTATAATGATTTACGTTTATATAAATAGTGACATTAATATATTTATATACATATATTTGTGGTTAGTATTGTATTTATGAAATTTTATTAGTTTGTTATGTGAATTATTAATACAATCCTAGTATATACCATAAGTATATATATAGTGTACAAAAGATTTATTTGTTAAAATAATAATTTAGATAATAATGATTTACTAATAATAATAATAATTTTATTAATAATGATAATACTAATAGCAAAAAAAATGAAAATGATAACTGTTAATGATACTAATAATAATAACTCTAAAATAATATTAATACTAATACCATACTTATGTTAATAATAAGGGTTCTAATATTTATAAAATGATAAATGATAATCATAATAATACTAGTAAATATTAATGATGATACTGATAAATATGATATTATTAATTATAAATGTACTGATGATACTATTATTTATAAACCGGTACAAATTCTAATATTGATGATAATAATATATTTTTATTTCCTTCATAATAATAATAATGATAATCATAATCCTAATGATGATAAAATACTAAAATGATAAGTTTATTACTAATAATAATATTATTAATACCTATCATAATAATAATAGTAATGTCTATAATACTTTCAAATATGATAACAAGTATGATACTAATAATAACAATAACAATAACAATCAAAACAATCACAATAATAATAATAATACTAATAATAATTAATATATAATAACAATAATAAAATTAGAAAAGAAAACTACCTCACATGAAAAGAGTTTCAAAAAAAAAAAAGAAACTACCGTCCTCTGGACTCGATCTCGTGACCACATGCTCACACGCAAACACTCTCGACCATCCCACCAATTCTGATTCTCTGTACTAATATGGAATTTAAATTTTATATATAAACTGTTTTTCTTCTATTCCTCTTCTTCTCCACAAGTCTCATGGATTCAACAAAACATCAATAACCAAAAAAAAAAAAAAAAAAAAATCAGGGTTCCTTTTAAAGCTTCAAAACATTACAGAAAAAATAATAATTTGGGTTCTAAAATAAAAAAAAAAAACACTAAAGGCCTACTGCAGCGTCGGTTCTTGGAACAAAACAAAAAAAAATTGATTTCGTAATAGATAACATTATAGATAATGTTTATAACACGAAATAGTTTTCTAAACATGTATAAAAACTACTGGAATCGTCAATTTGATCAGAAACATATACACGAACGCGAATTTGTCTCAAGAACAATTGTTGACTTTTTTTAAACTAAACTTTGACTTCAAAATTCAAGATCGATATAAAGATTTGAGAGTTGAGATTTTGCAGATAGATTCAAAGAAAGATTTCTAACCTTTCTGCATTTTTAGATTTTGAAACTTTATTCGAAATTGAATTAAGAGAAAAAAAAATTGGAGCGTGCAGAGAAGAAGAAAAAAAAAATATCGCTGTGCTCTTTAATCCCATTGGATTTCCTTTTTATTTGATTTGCAATTATACATAATCATTTTGTAATAATAGAGATCGGTTGATAAAAAATGGAGAAAATGTCAACACAGGTTCACGAGTTTGGAGCAGGAAAGAAACAAAAAAAATAATAATAATAGAGATAAAGGATACAGAGGTCAAACGTATAATATAGATCCCTACTGTTTTTTTTAATTAATAATAATAATATATAATAACAATACTATTAATATCTAATAATATTAATAAAATTAATAATAATGATAAATATAATATTAATGATAATAATAATTGTAAAAATGATAATAATAATAATAATAATAATAATAATAATAATAATAATAATAATAATAATAATAATAATAATAATAATAATAATACCATACTAATTATGATAATATTAATATTTTATCGATAATAATAATATTAGTAATAATAATCTAATTTATACATCCAATTTCATCTTTATATGATATAAAGTGATATTATGAATACAAATATTGATATTTGACGATACAAATAACATTACTACAACAACTATATTTGTATTTAAATTTAATTTATTAATATCATCTATTATTATGTAATATTTAATAATTATGTAATATGTATTGTAACATATACTGAATATTATATATTTATGCATTTTAATATAAATATATTATAATATTTATTTACATACTAATTATATTATACTTATGTATGTAATTATGAAAAATATAAATGTTTTATATATGTAAGTATTATATTTATATATATTTATTAAAATAGTACATTATTTCATCATAGATATATTATAAATTTCTACATATACATAATATAATAATTATGTATAAAATCATATATATATAGTTATATTTATGTATATATGTATACTGAAATGTCCCGTTCTTATTGATTAAAAACGTTCCATATTAATTGATTTCGTTGCGAGGTTTTGACCTCTATATGAGACGTTTTTCAAAGACTGCATTCATTTTTAAAACAAACCATAACCTTTATTTCATAAATAAAGGTTTAAAAAGCTTTACGTAGATTATCAAATAATGATAATCTAAAATATCCTGTTTACACACGACCATTACATAATGGTTTACAATACAAATATGTTACATCGAAATCAGTTTCTTGAATGCAGTTTTTACACAATATCATACAAACATGGACTCCAAATCTTGTCCTTATTTTAGTATGCAACAGCGGAAGCTCTTAATATTCACCTGAGAATAAACATGCTTTAAACGTCAACAAAAATGTTGGTGAGTTATAGGTTAAACCTATATATATATCAAATCGTAACAATAGACCACAAGATTTCATATTTCAATACACATCCCATACATAGAGATAAAAATCATTCATATGGTGAACACCTGGTAACCGACATTAACAAGATGCATATATAAGAATATCCCCATCATTCCGGGACACCCTTCGGATATGATATAAATTTCGAAGTACTAAATCATCCGGTACTTTGGATGGGGTTTGTTAGGCCCAATAGATCTATCTTTAGGATTCGCGTCAATTAGGGTGTCTGTTCCCTAATTCTTAGATTACCAGACTTAATAAAAAGGGGCATATTCGATTTCGATAATTCAACCATAAAATGTAGTTTCACGTACTTGTGTCTATTTTGTAAATCATTTATAAAACCTGCATGTATTCTCATCCCAAAAATATTAGATTTTAAAAGTGGGACTATAACTCACTTTCACAGATTTTTTTACTTCGTCGGGAAGTAAGACTTGGCCACTGTTTGATTCACGAACCTATAACAATATATACATATATATCAAAGTATGTTCAAAATATATTTACAACACTTTTAATATATTTTGATGTTTTAAGTTTATTAAGTCAGCTGTCCTCGTTAGTAACCTACAACTAGTTGTCCACAGTTAGATGTACAGAAATAAATCGATAAATATTATCTTGAATCAATCCACGACCCAGTGTATACGTATCTCAGTATTGATCACAACTCAAACTATATATATTTTGGAATCAACCTCAACCCTGTATAGCTAACTCCAACATTCACATATAGAGTGTCTATGGTTGTTCCGAAATATATATAGATGTGTCGACATGATAGGTCGAAACATTGTATACGTGTCTATGGTATCTCAAGATTACATAATATACAATACAAGTTAATTAAGTTATGGTTGGAATAGATTTGTTACCAATTTTCACGTAGCTAAAATGAGAAAAATTATCCAATCTTGTTTTACCCATAACTTCTTCATTTTAAATCCGTTTTGAGTGAATCAAATTGCTATGGTTTCATATTGAACTCTATTTTATGAATCTAAACAGAAAAATTATAGGTTTATAGTCAGAAAAATAAGTTACAAGTCGTTTTTGTAAAGGTAGTCATTTAAGTCGAAAGAACGACGTCTAGATGACCATTTTAGAAAACATACTTTCACTTTGAGTTTAACCATAATTTTTGGATATAGTTTCATGTTCATAATAAAAATCATTTTCTCAGAATAACAACTTTTAAATCAAAGTTTATCATAGTTTTTAATTAACTAACCCAAAACAGCCCGCGGTGTTACTACGACGGCGTAAATCCGGTTTTACGGTGTTTTTCGTGTTTCCAGGTTTTAAATCATTAAGTTAGCATATCATATAGATATAGAACATGTGTTTAGTTGATTTTAAAAGTCAAGTTAGAAGGATTAACTTTTGTTTGCGAACAAGTTTAGAATTAACTAAACTATGTTCTAGTGATTACAAGTTTAAACCTTCGAATAAGATAGCTTTATATGTATGAATCGAATGATGTTATGAACATCATTACTACCTTAAGTTCCTTGGATAAACCTACTGGAAAAGAGAAAAATGGATCTAGCTTCAATGGATCCTTGGATGGCTCGAAGTTCTTGAAGCAGAATCATGACACGAAAACAAGTTCAAGTAAGATCATCACTTGAAATAAGATTGTTATAGTTATAGAAATTGAACCAAAGTTTGAATATGATTATTACCTTGTATTAGAATGATAACCTACTGTAAGAAACAAAGATTTCTTGAGGTTGGATGATCACCTTACAAGATTGGAAGTGAGCTAGCAAACTTGAAAGTATTCTTGATTTTATGAAACTAGAACTTTTGGAATTTATGAAGAACACTTAGAACTTGAAGATAGAACTTGAGAGAGATCAATTAGATGAAGAAAATTGAAGAATGAAAGTGTTTGTAGGTGTTTTTGGTCGTTGGTGTATGGATTAGATATAAAGGATATGTAATTTTGTTTTCATGTAAATAAGTCATGAATGATTACTCATATTTTTGTAATTTTATGAGATATTTCATGCTAGTTACCAAATGATGGTTCCCATGTGTTAGGTGACTCACATGGGCTGCTAAGAGCTGATCATTGGAGTGTATATACCAATAGTACATACATCTAAAAGCTGTGTATTGTACGAGTACGAATACGGGTGCATACGAGTAGAATTGTTGATGAAACTGAACGAGGATGTAATTGTAAGCATTTTTGTTAAGTAGAAGTATTTTGATAAGTGTATTGAAGTCTTTCAAAAGTGTATAAATACATATTAAAACACTACATGTATATACATTTTAACTGAGTCGTTAAGTCATCGTTAGTCGTTACATGTAAGTGTTGTTTTGAAACCTTTAGATTAACGATCTTGTTAAATGTTGTTAACCCAATGTTTATAATATCAAATGAGATTTTAAATTATTATATTATCATGATATTATCATGTATGAATATCTCTTAATATGATAACGATAATCGTTACATATATGTCTCGTTTAAAAATCATTAAGTTAGTAGTCTTGTTTTTACATATGTAGTTCATTGTTAATATACTTAATGATTTGTTTACTTATCATAGTATCATGTTAACTATATATATATATCCATATATATGTCATCATATAGTTTTTACAAGTTTTAACGTTCGTGAATCACCGGTCAACTTGGGTGGTCAATTGTCTATATGAAACATATTTCAATTAATCAAGTCTTAACAAGTTTGATTGCTTAACATGTTGGAAACATTTAATCATGTAAATATCAATCTCAATTAATATATATAAACATGGAAAAGTTCGAGTCACTACAGTACCTACCCGTTAAATAAATTTCGTCCCGAAATTTTAAGCTGTTGAAGGTGTTGACGAATCTTCTGGAAATAGATGCGGGTATTTCTTCTTCATCTGATCTTCACGCTCCCAGGTGAACTCGGGTCCTCTACGAGCATTCCATCGAACCTTAACAATTGGTATCTTGTTTTGCTTAAGTCTTTTAACCTCACGATCCATTATTTCGACGGGTTCTTCGATGAATTGAAGTTTTTCGTTGATTTGGATTTCATCTAACGGAAGAGTGAGATCTTCTTTAGCAAAACATTTCTTCAAATTCGAGACGTGGAAAGTGTTATGTACAGCCGCGAGTTGTTGAGGTAACTCTAGTCGGTAAGCTACTGGTCCGACACGATCAATAATCTTGAATGGTCCAATATACCTTGGATTTAATTTCCCTCGTTTACCAAATCGAACAACGCCTTTCCAAGGTGCAACTTTAAGCATGACCATCTCTCCAATTTCAAATTCTATATCTTTTCTTTTAATGTCAGCGTAGCTCTTTTGTCGACTTTGGGCGGTTTTCAACCGTTGTTGAATTTGGATGATCTTCTCGGTAGTTTCTTGTATAATCTCCGGACCTGTAATCTGTCTATCCCCCACTTCACTCCAACAAATTGGAGACCTGCACTTTCTACCATAAAGTGCTTCAAACGGCACCATCTCAATGCTTGAATGGTAGCTGTTGTTGTAAGAAAATTCTGCTAACGGTAGATGTCGATCCCAACTGTTTCTGAAATCAATAACACATGCTCGTAGCATGTCTTCAAGCGTTTGTATCGTCCTTTCGCTCTGCCCATCAGTTTGCGGATGATAGGCAGTACTCATGTCTAGACGAGTTCCTAATGCTTGCTGTAATGTCTGCCAGAATCTTGA
Organism: Rutidosis leptorrhynchoides; assembly: GCF_046630445.1. Lineage (NCBI taxonomy): Eukaryota > Viridiplantae > Streptophyta > Magnoliopsida > Asterales > Asteraceae > Rutidosis > Rutidosis leptorrhynchoides. The sequence continues at coordinate 203,962,747 of NC_092339.1, forward strand.
AATAAATCTGCCATCCCTATCAGAGATAATAGAGATTGGAATTCCATGTCTGGAGACGACTTCCTTCAAATACAGTCGTGCTAACTTCTCCATCTTGTCATCTTCTCTTATTGGCAGGAAGTGTGCTGATTTGGTGAGACGATCAACTATTACCCAAATAGTATCAAAACCACTTGCAGTCCTTGCCAATTTAGTGATGAAATCCATGGTAATGTTTTCCCATTTCCATTCCGGGATTTCGGGTTGTTGAAGTAGACCTGATGGTTTCTGATGCTCAGCTTTGACCTTAGAACACGTCAAACATTCTCCTACGTATTTAGCAACATCGGCTTTCATACCCGGCCACCAAAAATGTTTCTTGAGATCCTTGTACATCTTCCCCGTTCCAGGATGTATTGAGTATCTGGTTTTATGAGCTTCTCTAAGTACCATTTCTCTCATATCTCCAAATTTTGGTACCCAAATCCTTTCAGCCCTATACCGGGTTCCGTCTTCCCGAATATTAAGATGCTTCTCCGATCCTTTGGGTATTTCATCCTTTAAATTTCCCTCTTTTAAAACTCCTTGTTGCGCCTCCTTTATTTGAGTAGTAATGTTATTATGAATCATTATATTCATAGATTTTACTCGAATGGGTTCTCTGTCCTTCCTGCTCAAGGCATCGGCTACCACATTTGCCTTCCCCGGGTGGTAACGAATCTCAAAGTCGTAATCATTCAATAATTCAATCCACCTACGCTGCCTCATATTCAGTTGTTTCTGATTAAATATGTGTTGAAGACTTTTGTGGTCGGTATATATAATACTTTTGACCCCATATAAGTAGTGCCTCCAAGTCTTTAATGCAAAAACAACCGCGCCTAATTCCAAATCATGCGTCGTATAATTTTGTTCGTGAATCTTCAATTGTCTAGACGCATAAGCAATCACCTTCGTTCGTTGCATTAATACACAACCGAGACCTTGTTTTGATGCATCACAATAAATCACAAAATCATCATTCCCTTTAGGCAATGACAATATAGGTGCCGTAGTTAGCTTTTTCTTTAATAACTGAAACGCTTTCTCTTGTTCATCATTCCATTCAAATTTCTTCCCATTATGCGTTAATGCAGTCAAGGGTTTTGCTATTCTGGAAAAGTCTTGGATGAACCTTCTGTAGTAACCAGCTAGTCCTAAAAACTGGCGTATGTGTTTCGGAGTTTTCGGGGTTTCCCACTTTTCAACAGTTTCTATCTTTGCCGGATCCACCTTAATACCTTCTTTGTTCACTATGTGACCGAGGAATTGAACTTCTTCCAACCAAAATGCACACTTTGAAAACTTAGCGTACAATTCTTCCTTCCTCAATACTTCTAACACCTTTCTCAAATGTTCACCGTGTTCTTGGTCATTCTTTGAGTAAATAAGTATGTCATCAATGAAAACAATGACAAACTTGTCAAGGTATGGTCCACACACTCGGTTCATAAGGTCCATGAACACAGCTGGTGCATTAGTTAAACCAAACGGCATGACCATAAACTCGTAATGACCGTAACGTGTTCTGAAAGCAGTCTTTGGAATATCATCTTCTTTCACCCGCATTTGATGATACCCGGAACGTAAGTCAATCTTTGAATAAACAGACGAGCCTTGTAGTTGATCAAATAAGTCATCGATTCTCGGTAGTGGGTAGCGGTTCTTGATGGTAAGTTTGTTCAACTCTCGGTAGTCGATACACAACCTGAATGTACCATCTTTCTTCTTGACAAACAAAACAGGAGCTCCCCACGGTGATGTGCTTGGTCGAATGAAACCACGCTCTAAAAGTTCTTGTAATTGGCTTTGTAGCTCTTTCATCTCGCTGGGTGCGAGTCTGTAAGGAGCACGAGCTATTGGTGCAGCTCCTGGTACAAGATCTATTTGAAATTCAACGGATCGATGTGGGGGTAATCCCGGTAATTCTTTCGGAAATACATCAGGAAATTCTTTTGCGACGGGAACATCATTGATGCTCTTTTCTTCAGTTTGTACTTTCTCGACGTGTGCTAGAACAGCATAGCAACCTTTTATTATTAGTTTTTGTGCCTTCAAATTACTAATAAGATGTAGCTTCGTGTTGCCCTTTTCTCCGTACACCATTAAGGGTTTTCCTTTTTCTCGTATAATGCGAATTGCATTTTTGTAACAAACGATCTCCGCTTTCACTTCTTTCAACCAGTCCATACCGATTATCACATCAAAACTCCCTAACTCTACTGGTATCAAATCAATCTTAAATGTTTCGCTAACCAGTTTAATTTCTCGATTCCGACATATATTATCTGCTGAAATTAATTTACCATTTGCTAATTCGAGTAAAAATTTACTATCCAAAGGCGTCAATGGACAACTTAATTTAGCACAAAAATCTCTACTCATATAGCTTCTATCCGCACCCGAATCAAATAAAACGTAAGCAGATTTATTGTCAATAAGAAACGTACCCGTAACAAGCTCCGGGTCTTCCTGTGCCTCTGCCGCATTAATATTGAAAACTCTTCCGCGGCCTTGTCCATTCGTGTTCTCCTGGTTCGGGCAATTTCTAATAATGTGGCCCGGTTTTCCACATTTATAACAAACTACATTGGCATAACTTGCTCCGACACTACTTGCTCCGCCATTACTCGTTCCGACACCATTTGTTCCTTTCGTTCTATTAACCCCTGGTCCGTAGACCTCACACTTCGCCGCGCTATGACCATTTCTTTTACACTTATTGCAAAATTTGGTGCAGAACCCCGAGTGATACTTTTCACACCTTTGGCATAGCTGCTTCTGATTGTTGTTGTTGTTACGGTTATTATTGTTGTTGGGATGATTGTTGTAGTTGCTGTTGTTGTTGTTGTTGTTGTTGTTGGGCCGTTTGTTGTAGTTGCGATTGTTGGGATAATTATTGCGATTATTGTTGTAATTGCTGTTGTTGTTATATTGGTGATTCTTATCACCGTTTTCCTCCCACTTTCTTTTGACTTGCTTCACATTGGCCTCTTCAGCAGTCTGTTCTTTAATTCTTTCTTCAATCTGGTTCACGAGTTTGTGAGCCATTCTACATGCCTGTTGTATGGAGGCGGGCTCGTGTGAACTTATATCTTCTTGGATTCTTTCCGGTAATCCTTTCACAAATGCGTCGATCTTCTCTTCCTCATCTTCGAATGCTCCCGGACACAATAGGCACAATTCTGTGAATCGTCTTTCGTACGTGGTAATATCAAATCCTTGGGTTCGTAACCCTCTAAGTTCTGTCTTGAGCTTATTGACCTCGGTTCTGGGACGGTACTTCTCGTTCATCAAGTGCTTGAATGCTGACCACGGTAGTGCGTACGCATCGTCTTGTCCCACTTGCTCTAGATAGGTATTCCACCATGTTAACGCAGAACCTGTGAAGGTATGCGTAGCGTACTTTACTTTGTCCTCTTCAGTACACTTACTTATGGCAAACACCGATTCGACCTTCTCGGTCCACCGTTTCAATCCGATCGGTCCTTCGGTTCCATCAAATTCCAAAGGTTTGCAGGCAGTGAATTCTTTGTAGGTGCATCCTACACGATTTCCTGTACTGCTAGATCCATGGTTATTGTTGGTATGTAGCGCAGCCTGTACTGCGGCTATGTTTGAAGCTAGAAAAGTACGGAATTCCTCTTCATTCATATTCACGGTGTGTCGAGTAGTCGGTGCCATTTCCTTCAAAATAGTTAAATGGAACAAGTTAATCATACAGAATATTAAGAGTAGTTAATAGTATTTCGTAGCATAATATGAACTCATTTATAAAAGCTTTTTCTTCATATTAGCGTTTTATAAGTTTAAATTCGGGTAGTACCTACCCGTTAAGTTCATACTTAGTAGCTAATATACAATTCAACTACTACTTCTATATGAAAAACTGATTATAATAATATTTCGCGTTCAAACTTTTATACAATATTTTACAAACTTACAATACCGCTTATTTTACATAAAGCATGAAATATAGCACACAATAAATTTGATACAAGATGGTTGTGAAGATAATTCTAGCTAGTACACAAGTCGTTCAGCAAAGGCAATAAAGACACGTAATTCATACGTCCAGAAACAAGTCATGCATTCTGGTTTTACTAGGATTACTTCCCATCCTTGGTCTTGTGGAACATAATCATTATTGCCGTTGATAAGACAGCGTGTTGTAACGTCGTCAAAGGGACGAGGGTTACGTAATGTCCAACAGTCCCGTAACAATCTAAAAACCTCATTTCTTACCCCAATTACCGACTCCGTCACTTGTGGGAACGTTTTGTTTAATAGTTGTAGCCCGATGTTCTTGTTCTCACTTTGGTGAGAAGCGAACATTACTAATCCGTAAGCATAACATGCTTCTTTATGTTGCATGTTAGCCGCTTTTTCTAAATCACGAAGTCCAATATTCGGATATATTGAGTCAAAATAATTTCTTAACCCATTGCGTAAAATAGCATTTGGGTTCCCCGCAATATATGCGTCAAAGTAAACACATCGTAACTTATGGATTTCCCAATGTGATATCCCCCATCTTTCGAACGAAAGCCTTTTATAAACCAAGGCATTCTTGGAACGTTCTTCGAATGTCTTACAAACTGATCTCGCCTTAAGTAGTTGTGCCGAAGAATTCTGACCGACTCTAGACAAGATTTCATCAATCATGTCTCCGGGTAGGTCTCTTAAAATATTGGGTTGTCTATCCATTTTGTGTTTTTATACTGTAAAATAGACAAGAGTTAGATTCATAAAAAAAAATACTTATTAATACAAGCAATTTTTACATATATCATAAAGCATAAGCACACTATATTACATATATTACACCACACGAATACAACTATCTTATTCCGACTCGCTTGTTTCTTCTTCTTCGGTTTTGGTTCGTTTTGCCAAGTTTCTAGGGATATATGATGTTCCCCTAATACGAGCCGTCGTGATCCACATTGGTTTAGAAAAACCTGGTGGTTTAGAGGTTCCCGGGTCATTGTTACAACTTAAGGACTTCGGGGGTTGACGATACATATAAAGTTCATCGGGGTTGGAATTAGATTTCTCTATTTTTATGCCCTTTCCCTTATTATTTTCTTTTGCCTTTTTAAATTCAGTTGGGGTAATTTCTATAACATCATCGGAATTCTCGTCAGAATCCGATTCATCGGAGAATTGGTAATCCTCCCAATATTTTGCTTCCTTAGCGGAAACACCATTGGCCATAATTAACCTTGGTCGGTTGGTTGAGGATTTTCTTTTACTTAACCGTTTTATTATTTCCCCCACCGGTTCTATTTCTTCATCCGGTTCCGATTCTTCTTCCGATTCCGATTCTTCTTCTGGTTCCGACTCTTCTTCCGGTTCCTCTTCGGGAACTTGTGAATCAGTCCACGAATCATTCCAATTTACATTTGACTCTTCATTATTATTAGGTGAGTCAATGGGACTTGTTCTAGAGGTAGACATCTATCACATAATATCAAACGCGTTAAGAGATTAATATATCACATAATATTCACATGTTAAAAATATATAGTTTCCAACAAAATTTGTTAAGCAATCATTTTTCAAGTAAACACGGTCGAAGTCCAGACTCACTAATGCATCCTAACAAACTCGATAAGACACACTAATGCAAAATTCTGGTTCTCTAAGACCAACGCTCGGATACCAACTGAAATGTCCCGTTCTTATTGATTAAAAACGTTCCATATTAATTGATTTCGTTGCGAGGTTTTGACCTCTATATGAGACGTTTTTCAAAGACTGCATTCATTTTTAAAACAAACCATAACCTTTATTTCATAAATAAAGGTTTAAAAAGCTTTACGTAGATTATCAAATAATGATAATCTAAAATATCCTGTTTACACACGACCATTACATAATGGTTTACAATACAAATATGTTACATCGAAATCAGTTTCTTGAATGCAGTTTTTACACAATATCATACAAACATGGACTCCAAATCTTGTCCTTATTTTAGTATGCAACAGCGGAAGCTCTTAATATTCACCTGAGAATAAACATGCTTTAAACGTCAACAAAAATGTTGGTGAGTTATAGGTTAAACCTATATATATCAAATCGTAACAATAGACCACAAGATTTCATATTTCAATACACATCCCATACATAGAGATAAAAATCATTCATATGGTGAACACCTGGTAACCGACATTAACAAGATGCATATATAAGAATATCCCCATCATTCCGGGACACCCTTCGGATATGATATAAATTTCGAAGTACTAAATCATCCGGTACTTTGGATGGGGTTTGTTAGGCCCAATAGATCTATCTTTAGGATTCGCGTCAATTAGGGTGTCTGTTCCCTAATTCTTAGATTACCAGACTTAATAAAAAGGGGCATATTCGATTTCGATAATTCAACCATAAAATGTAGTTTCACGTACTTGTGTCTATTTTGTAAATCATTTATAAAACCTGCATGTATTCTCATCCCAAAAATATTAGATTTTAAAAGTGGGACTATAACTCACTTTCACAGATTTTTTACTTCGTCGGGAAGTAAGACTTGGCCACTGTTTGATTCACGAACCTATAACAATATATACATATATATCAAAGTATGTTCAAAATATATTTACAACACTTTTAATATATTTTGATGTTTTAAGTTTATTAAGTCAGCTGTCCTCGTTAGTAACCTACAACTAGTTGTCCACAGTTAGATGTACAGAAATAAATCGATAAATATTATCTTGAATCAATCCACGACCCAGTGTATACGTATCTCAGTATTGATCACAACTCAAACTATATATATTTTGGAATCAACCTCAACCCTGTATAGCTAACTCCAACATTCACATATAGAGTGTCTATGGTTGTTCCGAAATATATATAGATGTGTCGACATGATAGGTCGAAACATTGTATACGTGTCTATGGTATCTCAAGATTACATAATATACAATACAAGTTAATTAAGTTATGGTTGGAATAGATTTGTTACCAATTTTCACGTAGCTAAAATGAGAAAAATTATCCAATCTTGTTTTACCCATAACTTCTTCATTTTAAATCCGTTTTGAGTGAATCAAATTGCTATGGTTTCATATTGAACTCTATTTTATGAATCTAAACAGAAAAATTATAGGTTTATAGTCAGAAAAATAAGTTACAAGTCGTTTTTGTAAAGGTAGTCATTTAAGTCGAAAGAACGACGTCTAGATGACCATTTTAGAAAACATACTTTCACTTTGAGTTTAACCATAATTTTTGGATATAGTTTCATGTTCATAATAAAAATCATTTTCTCAGAATAACAACTTTTAAATCAAAGTTTATCATAGTTTTTAATTAACTAACCCAAAACAGCCCGCGGTGTTACTACGACGGCGTAAATCCGGTTTTACGGTGTTTTTCGTGTTTCCAGGTTTTAAATCATTAAGTTAGCATATCATATAGATATAGAACATGTGTTTAGTTGATTTTAAAAGTCAAGTTAGAAGGATTAACTTTTGTTTGCGAACAAGTTTAGAATTAACTAAACTATGTTCTAGTGATTACAAGTTTAAACCTTCGAATAAGATAGCTTTATATGTATGAATCGAATGATGTTATGAACATCATTACTACCTTAAGTTCCTTGGATAAACCTACTGGAAAAGAGAAAAATGGATCTAGCTTCAATGGATCCTTGGATGGCTCGAAGTTCTTGAAGCAGAATCATGACACGAAAACAAGTTCAAGTAAGATCATCACTTGAAATAAGATTGTTATAGTTATAGAAATTGAACCAAAGTTTGAATATGATTATTACCTTGTATTAGAATGATAACCTACTGTAAGAAACAAAGATTTCTTGAGGTTGGATGATCACCTTACAAGATTGGAAGTGAGCTAGCAAACTTGAAAGTATTCTTGATTTTATGAAACTAGAACTTTTGGAATTTATGAAGAACACTTAGAACTTGAAGATAGAACTTGAGAGAGATCAATTAGATGAAGAAAATTGAAGAATGAAAGTGTTTGTAGGTGTTTTTGGTCGTTGGTGTATGGATTAGATATAAAGGATATGTAATTTTGTTTTCATGTAAATAAGTCATGAATGATTACTCATATTTTTGTAATTTTATGAGATATTTCATGCTAGTTACCAAATGATGGTTCCCATGTGTTAGGTGACTCACATGGGCTGCTAAGAGCTGATCATTGGAGTGTATATACCAATAGTACATACATCTAAAAGCTGTGTATTGTACGAGTACGAATACGGGTGCATACGAGTAGAATTGTTGATGAAACTGAACGAGGATGTAATTGTAAGCATTTTTGTTAAGTAGAAGTATTTTGATAAGTGTATTGAAGTCTTTCAAAAGTGTATAAATACATATTAAAACACTACATGTATATACATTTTAACTGAGTCGTTAAGTCATCGTTAGTCGTTACATGTAAGTGTTGTTTTGAAACCTTTAGATTAACGATCTTGTTAAATGTTGTTAACCCAATGTTTATAATATCAAATGAGATTTTAAATTATTATATTATCATGATATTATCATGTATGAATATCTCTTAATATGATAACGATAATCGTTACATATATGTCTCGTTTAAAAATCATTAAGTTAGTAGTCTTGTTTTTACATATGTAGTTCATTGTTAATATACTTAATGATATGTTTACTTATCATAGTATCATGTTAACTATATATATATCCATATATATGTCATCATATAGTTTTTACAAGTTTTAACGTTCGTGAATCACCGGTCAACTTGGGTGGTCAATTGTCTATATGAAACATATTTCAATTAATCAAGTCTTAACAAGTTTGATTGCTTAACATGTTGGAAACATTTAATCATGTAAATATCAATCTCAATTAATATATATAAACATGGAAAAGTTCGAGTCACTACATATACTACCATATATATAAAATCATGTTTTAAATGTTGAGTAGATGATTAATTATGTATATTAAACAATTAACTACAAAGTATAACATTGTACATTTAATATTTTGATAACGTTGGTAAAATATGTTTGAATCATTTATATACAATATACTATATATATTCAAAATGAAAATCTTTAGTTATTAAATGTTATCTTTTATAATAATAAAATTACTTAATAGTTCATTAATACTAATATAATTAGTTTTATATATAATTATTTATATTTACATTCTTAGTTACAATTAAAGGTTCGTGAATCGTCGGAAATAGTTAAAGGTCAAATGTTATCATGAAATAGTTCAAACATAATGAGACTCGGTTTAATAGACTTTGCTTATCGAGTCGAATCATATAAGATTATGTTTAAATTTAGTCGGAAATTCCCGGGTCATCACATTAATAGACCACAAGATTTCATATTTCCATTTTTCATAAACATACGTCCCATGCATAGAGACAGAAATATCATTCATATGGATTGAACACCTGGTAATCGACATTCACAATATGCGTATAAGAATATCCCCATCATTCCGGGATCCTCCTTCGAACATGATATAAATTTCGAAGTACTAAAGCATCCGGTACTTTGGATGGGGCTTGTTGGGCCCGATAGATCTATCTTTAGAGTTCGCGTCAATTAGGGTGTCTGTTCCCTAATTCTTAGATTAACAGACTTAATAAAAAGGGGCATATTCGATTTCGATAATTCAACCATATAATGTAGTTTCGATTACTTATGTCTATTTCGTAAAACATTTATACAAATTTGCGCATGTATTCTCAGCCCAAAAATATAAAGGGTAAAAAAAGGTAAATGAAACTCACTATACTGTATTTAGTTGTAAAAATACATATGACGACATTGAACAATGCAGGGTTGGCCTCAGATTCACGAACCTATATCATTCATTTATATATTAAAACGTATACTGGAAATCACATAATTTTATTTATTAATATATATGTTATTTATGTAATTGTAGTTATAATATTCATACTAAATTTCATTTAACATTCTATATTTATATTATATCATAAATTATGTGTGATATATGTTTATTTTGTATATATATCAAAAATGATTATTGTAGTTATATCGGTATCTATATATAATTAGTATTATATAAAAAAATACCTAATTTTGTGATATGTAGTTATATATATACTGATAATATGTTTTTCATATAGTTATATGGAATATTAATATATTTATAGTATATATAATAAGTGTGTTTATGTACAAAATATTTATTTGTCAACATGATAGTTTTAATATTAAAGTCTTACTAGTGAGAATAATAATAACTTTATTAATAATGAAAATATTAATAATAATAATGATATTGTTAATAGAAACCATTTATATTAATACTAATACTAATAATCGTAAAATGATCCTAATACTAGTATTAATGGGAATGATAATAATAATCATACTCTTAATGATAATAGTAATTATATTTGTATTTATGATTATGATAATAATAAAAGATAACTAATACATATTAGTAATACTAATAATAATAATAACTATAATACTTAGTAATAATATCAATAATTAGTAATACAATAATAAAAATAACAATAATAATAATAATAATAAAAATGATAATAAAAATAATAAATATAGTGATTATGATACTTGTAAGGATAATTATAATACTAATACTAATTATAATGCTAGTAATAACAATAATATTAATAATAACAACAATTATATCAATAATAATGATAATAACAATAATAATGATAATTAGAAAACTACCTCATAAGCCTAAAAAAAAATAATTGCCAACACCCGGGCTCGAACCCGAGACCTCCCGCTCCTACACAAACAAGCCACACCATTCTTCTAAGTCCGTTTTTCTGTAATCATACACACTTTAAAATTTATAACCCGTTTTTACTTTTGTATTTCCACTTCATCTCTTTCACTAATATCAGACACATCGCTCAGGAATTTTTTTATAATCAACATAACTGATTTAGTTTTATTTAAGACTTATAAATATCCATTAATATATATATATATATATATATATATATATATATATATACATAGTTGTGATTGTAATTAAACAAGAAAAAAATATATACTGCTGTTCGACGCAGCTGAATAGAAAAAAAAATTGATTGATCGATTTAGAACGTTTTAGATAAAACCTTCAACATGAATTAGTTTTCAAATCGTTTATAGAAACATTAGGAATCATTAATTGATTCTAAAACGTAAACACGAATTCTAATTTTTGTGAAGAACAATTCAGTTGACTTTTTCACTTTAAACTTTGACTTCAAAATTAAACATCAACTGAGGAAATTAAGTTTAGAAAACTTACATACAGATAATACGGATGTTTCCTAACACTCCTGCGTTTCTAGTTTTTGTGATTTGGTTCGAAGATGGATTATGGTTTAAAATGGTTTACGAAGGAGGAGAAAAATAAATAAATAAATAACTGTGGTTTTCCTTTTGATTTCAAGAACGTAGCCACTGTAAAATATACTAGTAAAGGATTTATATTACAACAATAATTAAGAAAACTTTGTTTTGTATGCAGCTGGAGGAGACAGAATATCACGAGCAACATAAGGTAAGAAGAAAGAAACAAAAAATTTATATAAAAAAAATAACTGATATAGATGGATAGATTCATACGCGTAATTTTATCTGTATATATATATCTTTAATCAACTCTGTATCTTCACTTATATATCTAACTGTATATTCATTTATATATATATATATATATATATATATATATATATATATATATATATATATATATATATATATATATATATATATATATATATATATATATATAAGTGTTTTTATATATTTGTTTGAATAAACTTGTACAAAATTCACAATTTTGTAAAATATCAAATATAAATATATTACTACTATTAATATTACAAATAATGATATTTCTAATAATATTAATATTAATATTAATAATACTGATATTGATATTAATGTTAATAGTAATAATGAAAGTAATAATACTATTACTATAATAATTATTTTTTTTCTAATTTGTAGTTACATTTAATATATTAATATTACATATTGCTAATTATGTAGTGTTTAACAATTAACGGATATATATGTTAACAAGTATTTAAATTTTTTTTTTTTAATGTTTGTATAATATAATATGTGTTTGCATATTATTTATATTATAACTATACATATAAAGATGAACATATTAACCATGTTTTATATATATTTTAGTATTATATCTTTATTTAATATATTGTGTTATTTCATAATAACTATTATACATTTCGACATTTAAGATTTCAAATTATATTTCTAATTATTATTTGTATATATATATATATATACACACACACACACACACACATATCTATTTACATTTAGTTGTTCGTGAATCGTCGGGAATAGGTTAAAAGGGCAAATGCATTCATGTAACAGTTCTAAAGTTTTCGAGACTCAACATTACAGACTTTGCTTATCGTATCGAAATCAAATAAGATTCAAGTTTAAATTTGGTCAGAAATTCCCGGGTCATCACAGATATGTGAAAATTTGAAGTTAATTTGATTAATTTTGAAAATGAACTGCATTCGGTAAAATTGGCCCATTCGGTAAGGCCCATGTTTTCAAACAAATTCGGTATCTATAAATAGGAGGGTCAAAGTCAAACTTTCTCTCACTTTGTATTAATTGCATACCAAATCTTCCTAAACTTAACGAGTTTGCCTAATCTACTGAATCCGTCGTTCTCTATCTTCAAATCTTTGGTATTTTCTTATTTTAATCAAATCTAAGATTCACATGTTGTAGATCTGAGATAATTGAATGTTTATAAACCAGAAAAAGATCAATAACTACAGACTATGACACTTAATTTTGAGAAATTGTTGAATATACCGAATCAGAGTCGAATGTCTTTAATCTTAGATTAAACTCAATTGATTAGGTTGGTTAATAATGGTGTATCCTATCGTATACAAGCATAAAAGGCATAATGGTTGCATAAAAGTAGCATCAGGAAGGCTGGAACAACAGTTTTGTGGAGTTATCCGTCCAGCGTTCTCCGCTGTACAGGTTGCTCCGTCATGCGTAAGACCTGAAGGCCGCCTAGCGCGTAAGCCCTGGCCGGAGAACGCCACCTTCAGCATAAATTTTGGATCACGAATAACAAAACGTATCATCATCTGACACGTGTTCCCGAGCAATCTGGTGGATCTGGCACTATAAATAGACCCCTTGGGTCGTCATTTTACACAGTTCAGACATTCTGACAATTTTGAGAGCTGAGACTTCACTTCTCTTTCTCTCTCTACTTTCTCTTACTAGAAGTCATCCGGCTAGCACTTTTACACTCTACGGACGACGGATTGATTAAGCCACCCCACAAGTTTCTACACTTGTGAACCGGGTCTGCAGGGATAATTTCCCAAGGGTAAACTTCTAGTATCTTGTTGACGCACTAAGCCTTACCTCATAAGAAAATAGGTGTTAATAATGGCGCCATCCGTTATTAAGACGAATCATCTCACCAACACTGATAAAGACGGCGAGGATAACAAATTCATACCCATAAAAGTGGGCATGATACATCCATGGAAAGCTGGACAACGGAGGAAGGCAGAAGTGTTAGAATATTGGGAAGAGCAATTAATATCATTTCCTTCTATGTGTAACACAAATCCATCCGATGGTCTAGTGGTTATAGAAGCGCGAGTTGCTAATTGCTTAATACGCAACATTTACACTGACACAGGAGCTGGAGCAGACATTATGTATGAACATTGCTTCATACAGCTACCCAAAGATGTACAAGAAAAAATGAAGGAAACATATGTGCCATTGGCAAGTTTTACAAGTGAGCCGTCCTGGTCTGAAGGAAGTATTCTGCTTGAAGTAACCTTGGGCAAGCCACCCCTAAGACGCACAACCAACATTGAGTTCTTGGTGGTTAAAGCAAATTCACAGTACAACATAATTTTGGGAAGAACTGCTTTAATGACGTTTGGAGCTGTAACATCAATTGTACATGGTATGATGAAGTTTCCAACGCCAGGCGGAGTAGCAACGTTATATGCAGAACGGCAGAGGTCAATTGAGTGTTCTCAAGTAACAAAGGTAGTAATTAAGACAATCATACACGATGATGGGTCAATTTCACCGAATCTTAAATTTCCAGATAAAAAAATCATAATTGAGCACACGTTGTCTGCCGAATGTAAAGAAAAATTATATAACATTTTGACAACAAATTTAGGTGTTTTTGCATGGCAACCATCTGATATGACCGGTGTTCCAAGGGAAATTGCAGAGCATAGGCTAAACGTGAATCCCAACATACATCCTATTTGTCAGAAAAAGCGTGGCATGGCGCCAGAAAGAAGCAAATTTCTACGTGATGAGGTGCGAAGTTTGGTGGATGCTGGGATCTTGTGAGAGGTCAAATATCAGACATGGGTAGCCAATCCAGTCATGGTTAGGAAGCCGGACAACTCATGGCGTATGTGTGTGGATTTCACGGATATCAATAAAGCATGTCCAAAGGATAATTATCCTTTACCTGAAATTGATTGGAAGGTTGAATCATTGGCAGGATATCGATTCAAATGTTTCCTAGATGCAGCTAAGGGATATCATCAAATCCCAATGGCTTTAAAAGATGAAGACAAAACGGCTTTTCACACGACGGAAGGCATATTCTGTTACATGAAAATGCCTTTTGGTCTGAAGAATGCAAGAGCAACATATCAACGACTTATTGATATGGCGTTTAAGGATCAAATTGGGCGAAACTTAGAAGCTTATATTGACGACATTGTCATCAAAAGTCATACCGAAGAAAAGATGTTACGAGATATACAGGAAACTTTTGCATCTTTGCGAAAAATTAACATGAAACTAAATCCTAAGAAGTGCACGTTTGGTGTAGAAGAGGGAAAATTCTTAGGTCATATTGTCACAGAACGTGCTATTAAAGCTAATCCTAAGAAAATTCAAGCAATTGAAGATATGAAGTCACCAACTAGCAAGAAAGATGTTCAACGGTTACATGGATGTCTAGCAGCATTAACAAGATTCTTGTCCAGAGCAGCTGAAAAGTCGCTTCCATTCATGAAGGTGTTAAAGGGCTGTTTAAATAAAAAAGATTTTGTCTGGACGGCCGAAGCCGAAAATGCATTCCAAGAGGTCAAGCAGTTACTAAAAACATTACCTACATTAACAGCACCAAAAGAGGGGGAAACCCTAATTTTGTACTTAGCTGTCTCAAAGGAAGCAATAAGTTCTGTCCTAATCGCAGAACGGAACGGCGTGCAAATGCCTATATATTTTGTTAGCAAAGTGTTGCAGTATAGTGAAACAAATTATCCACCACTTCACCGCATGGTTTATGCCCTTGTGCATACTGCACGACGTTTACGAAGATATTTTCAAGGTCATCCCATTTTAGTGTTAACTGATCAACCATTGAAGCAAATACTCTGGCGTCCAGAATCATCTGGCCGTTTAGCAAAATGGGCCATAGAGTTGGGGGAGTATGAAATCAATTTTGCTCCCCGGAATGCAGTTAAAGGACAAATTTTGGCTGATTTCCTCTTGGAGACAAATGAAAAAGTAGAGTATGACAACAAAATGACACCATCACAGCATGAGTGGTAGTTACACACTGATGGAGCATCCAGTGAAGAGGGAACAGGTGCAGGACTAGTTTTAACAAGTCCATATGGTGAAGAGTAGACTTATGCATTGAAATTTTGTTTTTACGCTTCAAACAATGAAGCAGAGTATGAGGCATTACTCTCCGACCTCCGCATAGCGGTAGATATGGGCATAACAAATTTACGAGCATATGTTGATTCTCAAATTGTCGCCCAGCAGGTTAATGGAACGTTCGATGCAAGGGATACATCCATGAGGCAATATGTAAAGTTGGTGGAGGCAATTTCAAAAAAATTTGATAACCTTGAAGTCGTGCAAATCCCTCGAAATAAGAACAAAAAAGCTGACGTCTTGAGTAAGTTAGCTACTTTAACCTTTGATCATTTGCGAAAATGAGTGTTGGTTGAAGAGCTTAAGGAGAAATCAATACATGGAAAACCAATTATTGCAATAGTTGAAGGAGCTAAAGAAACTTGGATGACTCCGTATTTGAGATATTTGCATGACGGATGGTTAGCTGTTGATAAGCCAGAAGCAAGAAGAATAAGAGTGACTGCACCAATGTATGAAATTGTTAATGGTGTCCTTTATCGAAAATCATACAATGGTCCATTGTTAAGGTGTTTAACCGATGATGAAGCATTAAAAGTGGTCAAAGAAATGCATGAAGGAGTTTGTTCTCAATACTCCGGTTTCTGTACTGTGGCATCACGAATCATGCGACAAGGGTATTTTTGGCCTTCCCTTTATTGGGAGGTTGCAGAAATCATAAAAACATGTGAGAATTGTCAGAGGCATGGTACAATTCAGCGTCTTCCAAAGTATGACTTGATACCGGTGTCACCCGCTTAGTCGTTCTGTAAGTGGGCTATTGATATTGTGGGGCCATTCAATAGGAGCAATGGTAATGCTAAGTTCTTGGTGGTAGCGATCGATTTTTTCATGAAATGGGTTGAAGCAAAGGCTTTAGTAAAAATCACAGGAGAAAATGTCAAGAAGTTTGTCTGGCATGATATTGTATGCCGTTATGGGGTACCAAATGAAATAGTGAGCGATAACGGCAAGCAATTTGCAGAAAATCCATTTCGAAGTTGGTGTGAAGAGCTGGGCATAAAGCAAAAGTTTACATCCATTGCTCATCCTCAAGCGAATGGACAAGTGGAGGTTACCAACAAGGAAATCGTTGCTGGCATTAAGGCACGGTTAGGTCTGAGTCAAACTGGATGAGTGGATGAGCTGCCAAATGTATTGTGGGCACACCGGATGACGCCAAAGCGGAGCACGGGGGAAACACCTTTCAGTCTAGTGTATGGAACAGAGGCAGTGATACCGGCTGAAATATGTGTGCCAACGCAGCGCATTATGGCATTTGATGTTGAGGCTAATTCTGAGACATTAAGGGAGAATCTCAATTTGTTGGAGGAAAGAAGGTTGATGGCTGCCATCCGGCAAGCAGATCACAAGCATAAAATGGCAAAATATTATAACAAGAAAGTGCAGCATGTGCAGTTTGAAGTAGGTGATTTAGTATTACGAGATAATGAGGCAAGCAGGCAAATCAAATTTGGAAAGCTAGCCTCAAAATGGGAAGGACCTTATAAGGTCACAAAAGTAAATCAGAATGGATCATACATGCTTTCTGCGCCTTCCGGCGAGCAATATGAAAGAGCTTGGAATGCAATGAATTTAAAGAAATTTTATGCGTAGCACTATATGCATGAACAGCTTGATCAACTGTCAAATGCATGAGATATAGTCATAAATGTAAAAATTTCTTTAAGAGTATGAATAATAGCAATTATTCTTATGGAAATATTTTTCATAAATTTTATCCGGCCAAGGATTTTTTAGCCCAGGTGTCACATAGCTGTGTGTCATCCCTACCCGCAGAAAGAAAGAAAGCCTTTTGGTGGTAGAAGTACAATCATACACAAAATGGTTGTATCGATAGTGAGACATGTAGAACTCACTAAAGCATCGAAGCAATGAAGCGAGTCTACAAAAAATGTCATGACACAACTTATATACACAAAATGCAGAGCAAAATGGAAAACTGACCATAGTGTCCAGCAAAATATTTAAAGGCGAAAATAATTCATAAGTTTTCCTCATGAGTTTCATGACGAAAAACGTATAACGGAGAATATGATTTTACTGTTTACAAGTATAATGATTACAAAGTACAATCTCAATATCTTGTGCATTGTTCACTACAACAATCTTACTAGGTTACATCATATATTTCTAATATATACAACCAAGTACAATATTAAACGTTATGCAAAAGCAGATGTATAAAGACATAGTATTTCATTCATCCTGTGGAATATAATTCAATACATCATCTATTGTTACATCCGGCCTTTTACAAAGATTTTCAAGATCAGAAAACTTCATATTTTCTATTAGTGCACCGGCTGCATCAGCTTCTTTTATGGCGTTTTCATTAATCTTCGATGTAATAACAACAGGCATCGGACTTGGCAATTCTGGAAGTTTTCTTTTCATAAAGTTGAAAAAATTTAGTCGTTCAGCAGACTTCGCAAGACGGACAAACTTACGAATCCTGTGAGACAGAGCTTAGTAATTAAAGATACACTCAACAAGCGCAGGGATGCCAGTTATCATTCGTCTTTCGTTCTCCTCCTTGACTTTAAGCTGTTCTTTCAACATGTTATTTTGCTCAAGCATTTTTTCGTTCTCCTTTACTAGTTCATCAATTTTGCTCAGATGCCACTTTTCTCTGAAAGATAGTTCTTTGACTTGCTCCTTATACTCCGCCCTCTGATTGTTACTATTGTCATAAAGCCTCTTCATTGTCTCGTATTCCCTCTTTATCTCTGTGGCTATTCGTTCAGTCCTGGCTACTTTCTCCTTTTCAACAGATAGCTCCTTATTTGTAGTGACGTCATTGTTTTGCAAGTCAGATAGGCTTTGAAGGTCATTTAAACCAGAAGCAATGCTCATAATGATACTTTGTGCCTTAACCTTCTTGGCATCTGCATCAGACGGGTTGCTAAAGAATTGGGCTAGTGAATGACACACCATGGCATTCAAAAAAGTCATGAAATCTTCGTACGAGTGTGGTAGTCCTTTTAAAAGGGAGGAAAGCATATTTGTGTCAAGATTGGGAAGCTTAATTTGTTGTTGAGAAGAACTAGGGCTAGCTCCTTGTTGAGCGGATGACGGAGGAATTTGACCGGTTCTTCTCCTCTTGGCGGAAGGCGGAAGAGTCGCTAATGTAGTATCTTGATGTGATGCATTGGCTGTTGGAGATAAAGGGAAATTGTTACTTATAAAAGAGTTCCAATATGCTTCACAACATTTCAAGGGTGGCATAAAGTATAAGGAAGGGTTTGGATTATAAATTCCACCAGTACTGGGCATACAAGAAAACAAGTACAGGTTTTGGTATGGTATTTTACATAATTCAGTGTTATCATTTTCATTACCCGAGGCACGACGTTCTCTAGAGGCAACTCGATTCATACGTATGTCTTCTTCTTCTTCTTCTTCATCTTCCTCCTCCCTCACTTCATTTGTTTTGGGGGTATCATCAATAATTTTCTGAGTAGTAAAGGTAAGTTGCGAATAAACCGATGACCGCATGGCGGTAAGCGGAGTAATTTCTGCAAAAGTTTAAAAGTCACAGTGGTTAATTGGATAGATAAAGGAGGGCATCTTATTAAGCATATGTAGCAAAAGTAAATGCATACTCTTCCTCCCAGCAAGAACACAGGCATAACCTTGTGTGATATCCCAA
Organism: Rutidosis leptorrhynchoides; assembly: GCF_046630445.1. Taxonomy (NCBI): domain Eukaryota; kingdom Viridiplantae; phylum Streptophyta; class Magnoliopsida; order Asterales; family Asteraceae; genus Rutidosis; species Rutidosis leptorrhynchoides. The sequence goes on from NC_092339.1 coordinate 203,982,126, forward strand.
TCTTGGCTTACGGATGTCAGCGAAAGCATGTGTTCCCCATATTTAATGTCATTGATTTGTTCAGCTTTAATCTTCTTAAACAAAAGGTTTTCCTTGGTGATTAGTTTTGGAAAGGTAACAGATACGGTATGCGAGTATTTGCGCCACACTCGAGTAGCTGAGTATTGGTTATCAATTGCCACTTCATTAATAAAGATAAATGAAGCATACCAGTTATCGCCGGGATGATCAAGTGCAGGTTTCAGAAACCCATGAACTTTATTGAATGTGAACCAACCATTTTCATGGCATGCTATACGTACCAAATGGCAAAATATCCGAATAGATGGCTCTATATTCCTTGTGCGACAATACATTTCAAAAATCAAGATCTTTCAAATTGATGCTGGTTCGAATTGACCAACAGCAACACCGTAAAACTTACAAACTTCTAAGAAGAATGGTGTAAATGGCAGACGTAAGCAAAAATTGAAGATTGAATGGCCATAAATAGCAACCTTGTCAGGGGGTGGTGAGCAGGCTCTGGCATTGATTGCAGGAATCACTTGTTCAACACCAGCTAATCTAGGAAAATGTTGCAGTAGCTCGCTTAAATATTTCTCATTTACTCTGCTAGGAATAGCTGAAACATCCTTTATGGCTGCCATTAATGTTCTAATGAAACAGGAAGTAAAGAAGGTATTGATGGAAGAAGATGAATACTGTAAAAGGAAGTTGTAAAAGTAAATGATCGGTTAGGGTTTATTGTGGTTAAAAAGCAAAAAGATATAACAGCTGTAATCAGTGGTGATTTTGGGGGTTTTGTTTTCAGTCGCACACGTGTATGGACAAGATAAAAAGGCGAGTACATCGAAAAGCCTTTTTATAGCTAGAGGCGCGTGCGGTATTATAACTGTGAAACAAGCAATCATCATAATGTCAGTAAAATTCGTCTATCATTTAATGCTTGTGATGTGCTCCCCGATGCAAAAGGAAAATGTGAAGACTTGATTGGCATGCGTTACTCCAAAGTTTAACAACTTATTCAATTTTCAAATGCTTAAGTTATTAAACTGGGGGGACTTAATGGTGTATCCTATCGTATACAAGCATAAAAGGCGTAATGGTTGCAAAAAAGTAGCATCAGGAAGGCTGGAACAATAGTTTTGTGGAGTTATCCGTCCAGCGTTCTCCGATGTACAGGTTGCTCTGTCATGCGTAAGACCTGAAGGCCGCCTAGCGCGTAAGCCCTGGCCGGAGAACGCCACCTTCAGCATAAATTTCGGATCACGAATAACAAAACGTATCATCATCTGACACGTGTCCTCGAGCAATCTGGTGGATCTGGCACTATAAATAGACCCCTTGGGTCGTCATTTTACACAGTTCAGACATTCTGTCAATTTTGAGAGCTGAGACTTCACTTCTCTTTCTCTCTCTACTTTCTCTCACTAGAAGTCATCCGGCTAGCACTTTTATGCTCTACGGACGACATATTGATTAAGCCACCCCACAAGTTTCTACACTTGTGAACCGGGTCTGCAGGGATAATTTCCCAAGGGTAAAAATCAATCGGCAACATTCCGCCCTCCTAAAGCTAGATAACTTCTAGTATCTTGTTGACACACTAAGCCTTACCTCATAAGGAAATAGGTGTTAACAGTTAACATGAAATCTTGTCAAATCTACGTTAAATTGATTGATCTATCAATTGACTGAGTCGGATTGCATGTTTAATTGTGTATTTGATGGATTTTGTATATATCAAATGTGTTCTTGCTACAGTACCGAGTCTGTTCAAATGATTAACATGTTTTCCTGATTTAATTAAGTGGTTAATTGATTATGATTATGTTTTTGCATGTTGTGAGACTGAATATGCATGTTTGAGTGATTATCTGTGAATTTTAAAGATACCAAATCTGTTATTGGCTTGATATCGAGTCTGCTATTTGGTACTTTAAAATAATTTGATTTTTGACTTGAAACACTTAACATGTTTTATTCTAAGATTTGAATTGAAAACTCAAGCTTATTTGGTTACCGAATCTAAAGTTTTCATGAATATCGAATCTGCTTAGTTGTATTGAAAATTGACTAAGTGTTGTTCTGATTCTTTATTGTATATATTTTGATTTTACATGATAAGGTGTAATGTGATGAATATCGTATGAATATCATGTTTGTCAAATGTTTGTTCATGTTTGGAATAAATGATTTTTATAACTTAGAAAAACCATAAAAATTATAAAATCTGAAAAATACAAAGGTTTTCAAAGGAAATGAGAATAGAGATATGTGGTCTTCTATTTCTTATTTATACAGCTAAATGACGAACAATCACTTCATCAATTCAGAAACCAACATCCCTTGCAATTACTGGACTGCTATTCTAGAGAGGCATACTTTATGGCCTGCTCTAAGCTCTACTTCCAGTGTAGCAGTTACAGACATAGAGCTACTGAATAGAACAATAAGGCTTGTGGAGGCTATACAACCTACAGCTGCCAATCCACAGGGAGAACCAGCTAAATTTGAATTTGAGCTGAGAGGAGTACAAGGATTCAGGAGTATCACCAAAGCTGATTTCAGGAGGATCTTTCAGCTTCCTCTTGTACAGAATGCTCCTGCTTTTCCTGCTACTCAGCAGATGATGAGCTCAATCTTTCAACATGGATATGTTGGACCTACCAATGTTCCACCAGCTAAGTTTTAAAAGAAGTATTTGCACTCTCGGTGGTATGTGATCTTTTCGATCATCAACAGATGCTTGGTAATGACAAGGAGTGGATCTGATAGCTTAACTATGCTAATGCTCAAGTTGTTCTACTCATTCACAAGAGTAGAAACTCCGGACTATGCAGAACTCTTGTGGGATTTGGTTAAAGCACAAGTAGATAAATCAAGGGGTTCCTACATCCCTTGTGAAAGGTTTTTCTTTATATTTATCCATGATGCTATAACTGCTTGCAGAAATACAAATATATTTGTACCTGGTACACATGGATTACAGATGAAGAGATTTGGGGAGTTAAAGATGAATACTCCAGTGATTTCTGACAATCAATTCACTACGCCAATTCCAAATTAGCTAGTGAGGCTAGCTAAACCCCAAGACGCTCGAATGCGTTCTTATTTTGAGGTTGTAGGAATACCTCTTCCGAACCCGGTACAACAAGTACAAGTTGAACCCGCCGCGGTTCCAGCCCTAGAGGTCGTAGAGGAACTTGTAGTATAACCACCCGGGCTAGCTAATCCTCCAATTAGGATAAACCTCAAACATCCTAGGGTAGCACGCCAAGCTCAACTCGTAAGGATCAGGGAACCTAGTCCTCCTAGGATTGAACCAACCCTTTCCACAACACCTGAGGAGAGCAGTGACACCGATTCATCAGCAACTGAATCATATCCCGAACATTCTCCAAAGAGAACACGATATATGCCTGATGAGATGAGTTAGACTCCGCCAATCCTACGAGTAACTAGATCTAGGACTTCGAATCCTATCCTCCGCCAAAAAGTTACTCCAACCATTGGTGATACGGACCAAGACCTAGAGCCTATTAGGTCACCTTCACCCATCTCCGTATCACATCCAACAATAATAGTAAGCCCTATACTAAATGAAGCGTAAGCTTCGGTAGGCAAGAGAGCTAAAAAGCAAGGATGGTAAAAAGACCAATCAGCCCATCCAATCTAAACAAGACTTAACAATAAATCTTACTGAGCAAGGTGCTTCGACATCTAAGGAAGTAAAGTCTTCCTCTGCAGTAAAGTCTGCGTTGACTCAATCTATTGAGGAAACTCAATCATTGAAGTCCAGAACGGCCGAAGGGGAGCTGAAAAATCCTGAAAAGGCACCATGCGTATCGGTTGGAAATCCTCTTGTGCCTCAACGTACAACAGGGTCTGGAGGTCCGACTTATCTTGATGAGGAAGATCTGCCGCGTCCCATGGAAACGAGTCAACATTACAATCCTTCAGGATATTTATCAGTCTTCCAGCAAACTGTTCCTTTGGTTCAAGGAATTGATCCATTGGTTTAAACTACTTCTCTTCTGGATTCTGAATCTCATGGTCTAGAGGATGAGTCTTTAACTGAAAGAGATGTGCTACCTCATGGTATGTCAATGATTTCAGGAGTTGGAGATAGTAATATCTCTATGAGAGCTCAACCGACGGGTAGTTCTGCTACTTTTTCAGAGTCCCATGAGACTAAATTCATGGAGGCAGGTGATTCTAAAGAATCTTCGCCGGTGACAACTCCGGTTGTTATCCAATCTCCATCAGAAGGGGATATCACGAATCTGACTAGCAGTACGTACAGGCCAAATATAAGAATAATACCGCACATTTATCCTACCTGCCCTCACGGTAAATCAAACAATTTCATCTACATCGCCTTCAATAGTTGCTGCTGATGCTGATGCTATTCATAGTTACACTGTTGTTTCACCAACTGGTTCACCTTCTCATATTTCAAACATATATGGATTTAAATATCTCTCTGACAATGAGGTGGAGGAGCTATATCTTGTTGAGTTTGCTAAACGAACTGATCTTGATGAAGTTCGCGAGACTATGATGATTTATCTTGAGCAAGCAAGAGTAGTATATCCTTTATCTCCATGTAAGTCACTTGGACTAATTCACATGCTTGATCATGATGATTTCGATCCTGATAATCTTCATGAGGGGGATAATAGACAAGGTGGTTATAGGTCTAGTGGTTTTCAAAGATCAACTCATGAAGCTAGTTGGTCTAGTCAACATTGGGATCACGATGTTGTTGAAATATCTGATTCTGAAAGTGATGAAATTGAGGAAATTCAATGTGAAAGCTTTAGAGATGAATCAGAAGCTCAGAGAGAGGGTGATTCAGGGATGTTAATGATTATGGATTCTGCTGAACAATCAGAGAACAAGTCAGCTCCAGAGGACAATCAAAATTTTGATAATATTGAAAATATTTTGAAGGGGTCATCTAGTGTCGCCAATGATTTTAATGAACATCAATTTATCAATTTAACATCTCAAACCGATGAATTTGGGATACACTTTGAGAAGGAGATTTTCTCTAATGGCAAAGAAGATACTACGTCTCCTCCTGATCTTAATGTTCCATTTCAAACTGCCAAAATTGTTCTTGAGTGTGATGCTGATTACCAACTTAATTAGGATGAAAAGAAGATGATTCTTCGTTCACCATTCATAGAACAACAAGCTTATAAAATCTATGGTGATTCTGATCTCATCCTTTCTGCCTCAATGAGTGTTCTGGGTGCATAGAAATATCATAAGAAACCAGAATATCTCAAAGTTTATCTGAATGTGCGCAACAAATTCAAATTGAAGAATGAAGAGAAACTTCAAGAACATTGAAATTCAGAAATCAAAAGCATTAACAAGATTTTGATGATTAATAAGGATGGAGTGAAGATGCATTATTTCAAGTGACAAGAATGGATGATGAGGATCATCAGTTCTCAGAAGCGGATTTTGATAGATTAAAGATGGACAACATTATCTTCATCTACAATTAATTGATAAAATTGAATGAATCTGCAACAACTTATCATGCTACTGCGATGAAGGTAGTCTACAGATTTTTTTCTTGACTCAATGAGATGGATGTCTGTTCACGACTTTTAGATGGGGTTAGAATCTGGACACAAAAAGCTCGGAATCAAACCGCCAAATCAAGTGATTGAAGAGCTAAGATATATGTCCTTACTTGAAGTAAGTGACTGTCCTTATGGGTTTTCGTTTGTCATTTCTCACTATACAAAGGTCTTCATTAGAGTTTCGGACTTTAGAAGATACTCAGACTGAACGTTGATGTATGCTTTCAAATACTTAAGATGGAGACTGATCAATAACTGCTATTCAACTGAAGATAATGAGATTGTCAAATACATTCTCACGAGATTGAAGAGTCGTCTCAAAACAAGAATGAACATAAGAAGATATGAGAGTCTCAAAGGATTTAAATCCAAAGTTCACTTCTGAGGAACAAAGTTCCTTTAGATTACTAAATAGGATTATATTGTAAATTTCACATTTAACACTAAGGGGGAGATTGTTAGGACCCTGAAGTTGTATAGTGTTAATGTGAAACATGCTTAAATGAAGGTTCCTTAGAAGAGGGCTATATAAGGAACCTATGTAGTCCTAATTAGATAGCCATTGTATTGTAACTGAGTTTTAGAAGTTGTGGAACGTAAATTTTACCGAATCTCTCTCTTACCGAGTCTTCTTCTTACTTACCGAATCTCATTCTAACTTGTCACATCTTCCAATCTCAACAGGATCTGACCTATCACATATCTAAGAGATTATGTTGATGAGCTCATGAGTAAGAATCCATGTTCAACTTTTCAGATTGATCTGGTAATCCAAAGGCTAAATCAAGGGTATTCAAAAGGATTTACATATGTTTAGGAGCCATGAAAGAAGGTTTTAAAGCTATAGGTAGGGACATGATAGGTGTAGATGCTGCTACTAGGATAATGTTGACAAAAGTTGGTGTGGATTGTAATAATGGAATATACCCAGTTGCATATGTAGTAGTTAAGAATGGAAAATCTTCATTTTGGGATTGGTTTTTGTATCTATTAGGGGAAGATTTGTATCTATTTGGAAGTCTAAACAGGTTTTGATTCCAATTGGGTTAGGACCAGAAGAAATGGAAGCTGTTACAATGGTGAATGTGATGCGCCAAGCTGAGGTTATTCTTGCCTTAGTGGAATCTTAAAAAGGGTTAAAATTTGTTGTCTTCGAGTAAACATAAGGTCCTTGTTGAGATTACAAGTTTTATCAATAATCGATAAGGAATTGTGTAACACCGTATTTTTTACATATACATTTTTTTTAAGATACTCACAGTGGAAGACTAATTAATTTACATATCATATATTATTTACAAAAACATATGATTACACAAAACACTGGTGTTACATTATTACTACAAGCCGTTTAACCATATAGTTTATTACAAAACACATTAGAGTGACACTATGTCAAACATCTTCCGTTGTCCTGCAAAACCCACCAAAAGCTGCTAAGACACACCTGCAAGGCAAAACACTGTGGGGGAATTAGCATAACGCTAAGTGAATGGAAATATCTAGGTGGACATCACTACAAGCATCAAGCATAGCTTATAGGCACTGGTCACTAATCACTTAAAACCATACACAAGAGGATCGGCAATCCATAGCTGATCAAGCTGGAATATACTGATAGTCTACACTACTGAATCACTGGTATAGTCTTCTAGATGTGACGCACTCGTCATTCACACTATACCACTAATCAGTAACACTTGGACCCAATACTCTCACCCTAAATACACAAGATAAATAGCATTGACCTCTTACGTCGCACAAAACACCTCGACGTTCACTGGTGCGCACATAATCACATATAGTTACAATACTGGTCACAGACTCATTACACAGTCTAATTAGAAGCATGGCACAGATCACTATACTTGTCACTGTATAATCACATCCATAAAGATAATCTCACTCACCTGGAAGCACAAGTACTCAGTTGTCTTATATCACTGAGTCTTCTCCATTCCTTTATTACCTGAGAATATCATATCTCAAGTTAGCATGTATTCAATTAATAATATCATCAATTATACTCTAAACAACATCATATAGCCTAATATATCAATATATGACAAGTTTACATGGTTTTCCATTCAATTGCAACTATCACACGCGTGCAAAACGAGGCATACACGCTATCCTGTCATTTAGACCAAAATTAAATCTGATTCAGTATTTTAAAACTTCACTATTAGATACTCCACCTCATTACATTTCCAACTGTAGTTTATTCATCAAAAATGTAGTTACGGTTTGAAAGTTACGGCCAAAATAAGTTTTTCAAAAAGTTGATAGACTACAACCGCCCGGTTGCACCTGCCACCGCCCGGTTGCATCAGAAATGACCCGGATACACCCCGTAACCATACGTATACATCCTGCAACCATACGGGAGCTGTTCATCAGCATCAAGTCGCTGTTTTCGTCATTTTGAGCCCCAAATCTCGTTTTTGCACTATTTTGACACTACAAATCACTTAGAAAACATATATAACTCATACACAAACGTTTTCTAACATCAGTTTGACATAAACAACACTTCAAATACAAGATTTGATTCAAAACCCACTTTGACATAAAAACTAAGAAAATCACTGATTTTAACTCGAATTAGAACATGAAATCGCTTGTAAAATACCTTATGATGTTACTGAAATCACAACGAATGATTTCTAGCTTAAAAATGAGATCAAGAACACAATATTTGGGATTAGGAATTTTAGGATTTGAGAGTATTTGTGTGTAGGTGTTTTAATTTTCAAAAATGGAAACAAATAGAAGTAGCAGAGGTTTTAACCCCAACAAGGGTTTCTTCACTTTGAAGAATCCTACTCCGTGTCTCACACGGGTATTTACCAGTTATCTGAAATACGAAATCCTTAATAACTTATTCATTTTAAGTCCAAATCACAAAAGGAAATATGTTTTGTGACCTTTGTTACAAAACACACATTATCCCATATACAATAATTATAAAACACATAATTATTAAAATCACTATATTAGTACAGAAGGGTAAATAGGTCATTACCTACTAGGCCCAAAGTGAGGTTGTTACAAATCTACCCCCCTTAAAGGAGATTCCTTCCTCGAAATCTGGTCACGGTCAAACAGACGAGGGTATCTAGAGGTCATTAACTCCTCAGTCTCCCACGTTAGATTGGTGCCTAAACTATGCTTCCATTCCATAATCATCATTTAAATCTGCTTCTTGCGCAACTTAGTCACTTTTCTGTCGATGATTCTCACTAGTTCTTCTACCAATTTCTTACTTGAATCTACTTTTAGATTTGAAGCAAAAGAATCTGAATTTCATCGTCTATTTTAAACTTACGAATATAGCAGATGTTGAATGTATCATGAATACCTACTAACTCTGGAGGAAGATCTAACACTATAGTTTGATCATTCAGCACTTGCCGGATTCTAAAAGGACCAATGTACCTTGGAGCTAGTTTTCCTCGTTTACCAAACCGAATTACACCCTTCCACGGTGACACTTTCAAATATACACGTTCACCCACAATAAATGTCACTGGTCGTCAACGAGGATCTGCATACATCTATTGTCGATCTCTAGCAGCTTTCAGCTTTTCACGTGCAATAGCCACTTTTTCTACTGTATGCTACACAATTTCTGGACTCGCAAACTGTTTCTCACCTGCCTCCAACCAACACGATGGAGTTCGACACTTTCTACCATACAACATTTCATAAGGCGGCATGCCTATACTCGAATGATAGGAGTTGTTGTAAGAAAATTCGATCAATGGCAGATGATAATCCCACGATCCACCATATTCTAACACACAAGCCCTTAACATATTCTCTAAAGTCTGAATAGTTCATTCACTTTGACCGTCAGTCTGAGGAAGATAGGTTGTACTAAGGTTGACACGAGTACCCAAATTCTCTTGTAGACTATTCCAGAAACTAGACACAAATCGGGAATCTCTATCTGACAAAATAGACAATAGTATCCCATGTTGCGATACTATTTCATTCAGGTACACCTGAGCTAATTTGGTCAACGAAGCTGTTTCACTAGTAGCTAGAAAAAGTGCACTTTTGGTTAAACGGTCCAAGATTACCCAAATCATGTCATTTCCTTTCTGGGTTCTGGGTAGTTTTGTCAAAAATATCCATGGGGGTGTTTTCCCATTTCCACTCTGGAATCTCTAATTGACGTAATGACCCATATGGTTTCTGGTGTTCATTTTTCACTTGGGCGTAAATATGACACTTTTCCACGTATTGCGCAATGTCTGCTTTCATAGTTGTCCACCAATATAACACTTTCAGATCATGGTACATTTTTGTACTACCGGGATGCACGGATAATCTCGATTTATGTGCATCATTTAAGATTAAATCCCTCAAACCTCCAAATAACGGCACCCAAACTCGTTCACGATAAGTCTTTAATCCTAGAAAATCATTCAGCAATTCTACTCTTCTTTTCACCATTAACTCAGATTTCAAATGTTCATCTTGTAAGGCTTCGAGTTAAGCTATCTTTAGTCGATCCACTAAATCAAACACAATCTCAATTCGTATAAACTTGACACTGTCAGCGGATTTCTTACGACTTAACACATCAGCCACGACGTTTGCCTTGCCAGGATGATATCTAATCTCACAGTCGTTATCCTTAATTAGTTCTTGCCACCGTCTCTGGCGCATATTCATTTCTTTCTGCGAAAAGATATAATGTAAACTTTTATGATAAGTGCAGATAACACAATGGGTACCATAAAGATAATGCCTCCACAATTTTAATGTAAACACTACTGCAGCAATTTCTAAGTCATGTGCTGGATAATTCTTTTCACTTGGTTTTAACTGTCGAGATGCATACGCAATTACACGATCTCTTTGCATTAATACACAACCCAATCCAGATAAAGACGCGTCACAATACACAACGAAGTTGTCAGATCCCTCAGGTAAAGCTAACACTGGTGCTTGACACAACAAACTTTTCAAAGTCTGAAACGCAGTTTCCTGTTCATTACCCCACTGAAAAGACACATCCTTTCTAGTTAACTTTGTCAAAGAACTTGCAATCTTTGAAAAATCATTAATAAATCGTCGTTAGTAACCGGACAATCCTAGAAAACTTTTGATTTCTGTCGGATTCTTTGGTGAATTCCAATTCATCACAACTTCAATTTTAGACGGATCCACTTTTATACCTTCTGTACAGATAATATGACCCAAAAATTGAACTTCAGGTAACCAGAACTCACACTTTGAAAACTTTGCATACAATTGTTCACATTTCAAAAGTTCCAACACTTGTCTTAAATGTTCAGCAAGCTCAGATTCGGTTTTGGAGTACACTAAGATGTCATCAATGAACAAGATAACAAACTTATCCAAAAATGATTTACACACCCTATTCATAAGATCCATGAAAATTGCTGGAGTGTTGGTTAACCCAAATGGCATCAATAAGAACTCATAATGACCATAACGAGTACGAAATGCACTCTTAGGAATGTCAGATTCAGCAATACGAACCTGGTAATATCCTGAACGTAGATCTATTTTCGAAAAGAACGAAGCTCCTTGAAGCTGATCGAATAAATCATCTATCCTCAGAAACGGATACTTATTCTTCACTGATATTTTATTTAGTTCACGATAATCTACACACAGTCAGAGCGTACCATCTTTCTTTTTCATGAATAACACTGGTGCACCCCACGACGAAGAACTCGGACGAATGAACCCGCGGTCCAACAGTTCTTGAATTTGGGACATCATTTCACGAATTTCTGAAGGAGTTAATCTATACAGAGCTTTAGTAACTGTAGTAGCCCCTGGCACTAACTCGATCTTATATTCAACTTCCTAATCGGTGGTAAGCCTGGAAATTCATCTGGGAACACTTCTGGATATTCAGACACCACCGGAATATTGGACACTAATTTCTTTTCCTTCTTTACATTGATCACATAAGCTAAGAAAGAATCATATCCCTTGGCTAAAGATTTCTGAGCTTTCATCATCGACAATAATGGACAACGGAACCCGCCGTGATCACCATGAGCCACTACCGTTTCCTACCAGCCACCGAAAAAGAGATAATTTTCCTATCGCACTTAATACTTGTCTTATGATCACTAAGCCAATTCATGCCTAGCACTACATCAAAACTTGGTATAGGTATCACTAGGAAAGTCACATGGAAAAGACTACCCTCTATGTCAATAGTAATTCCAGACACAAACTTTGTGACTGGAACAGTTCTAACGTTACCCACTTAGACACTTAAGGGTTCATTAATTACCCTAACAGGCACATTTAACTTAGCACAAAATGTAGTCGACACAAATGAGCGATTTGCTCCACAGTCAAATAGTACACGAGCCAGCACAGAATTTACTAAGAACATACCAGTGATTGCATCGTCAGTAGCAGTGGCAGCATCTACTGATATCTAAAAGGTGCTAGCTTCAGGTGGTGGAGGATTCTTGCACTTCTGCCCCACAGAGGAAGCAGATGATCCCCTAGCTGACACAGCACGTACCCCTGACCCGAACCCCACCCCGGATTAACCCTTTCTTGCAGCTGCACACTCTGCAGATCTGTGACCCTCTTTATGATAGTTCCAACACACATTATTCTTAAATGAACAATCTTAAGGCTCATGTCCTACTATACCACAATGTAAACAACATTTCATCAAGGTTGTACACTGCCCACTATGTGAAGACTTACACATTCTTCACCATGTCTTCTGACCACTTGACACTGATCTACCCTAGTTAGATTGCCCTTTTGGCTTAAACCGACTTGATTTCTTTTATTGCTGGCTAGACTGACTTGCCGCTGGTTTCACTTGCGACACACTTTTAGTTTTCACACTTCTGGCCGCCTTAATATCACTTTCAGTTATCTTTGCCAAAATATGCGCTTGTGACAAGGTAGTACCAAGTCTTGCAATTGTGCGATAATCAGGTCGTAACATTTCTACAAATCGTTGCACTCTGGACTGTTCATCAGGTATCCACTGATGCACAAACCTTAACTTGTCCATAAACTGCTCAAACGCTTAATCGACTATCATATCTTCAGTCATTGTCATTTGCATGATCTCTTGCTTCAATTGATTGATATCAAATGCAGTGAAGTACTGCTCCTGGACCTTTGCAGCAAATTGTTCCCAAGTGACCTAATTGAGTTGCTCTTCAGATAATGGAGCAGTAATTGTATCCCACCAAACCATAACTCTATTCTTTAATAGTCAGCTGGCATAAGTTACCCGTAATTATGGTTCACATTGATAGGCTTTCAGTGCCCGCTCGACTTCCCTTAGCCAATTCATTGTCACAATAGAATCGCGATGACCTGAATAATCAGAGGGCTTGCAGTCCATAAACTGCTTGAACGTACACTTTTTCTTCTCCTTCATCACTTGCTGAAACATAGGAGTTTGAAATGGATTCGTTGTCGCGTACTGATAGTGAAGAGGGTATTGGTATTGTTGGGAAGATTGATATGGCACTTGAGGTATAACTTGAGGTTGAGACTGGAATGGTTGAGAAGCACTACCCGATGTGCCAGATGTATATTGAGTACCAGTAAACCCTGGAGGTATTGGTGGATCATTAGTTTCAGACACCACAGCTGAATGCCTGATGTGGGCCTCCAATTCCTTTACCTTTTCTCGAGTTTCCTGTAATTGACTTTCTAGCTGATTATCACACCCCCAGTTAGGGCCTGGGCAAAATGTGACTTAATATCAAATAAACCAACATATTATAATATACGAGAACAATACTAAATGATAAAATAAACTTTATTAAGTATGCAGCGGAAAATGAAATGTCGTTACAAAGGAATAAAGTAAATGTTCAAATGCAAAAGTAGTAAATGTGATATCTCTTGATCCTATGTCCAAGTAGCATCACATAAGTAGTAAGTAAGAAAGCTTGAATCAATCAGCACCTGAGACAAAATATGCTAAAGTGTCAACTAAAAAGGTTGAGTGAAGTTCATAGGTTTAACAAATAAGTTTGACCGTTGTTTTAGACCACGAGATTTAGTTTGTAATGTTGATCTCGCAGGATAAAAAAGTTATACCAATGCGTGATATTTAGACTAAACGTTCAAGTTTGTCCTAAAGACAAGTTGTAGTTTATACTTGTCGGTTTAATTTCATTATTAAGTAATATAATGACTTGGTCAAATGTATCGGGGACGTTACTCCCGATAGGCCTACCCCCAATAATTAAGCATGCATTCAACGAGCAATTAAAAATATCACTGTAGGGACTTAGTCGGACATAGCCGGGTATAGCATAGTTTTAACAGTTGGCACTTGTGTCTAAATTGTAAATAGTAGAAGTAGCATGTGTCTCACCCCAATAAAAGTAAATAAGTTTGCTAGAAATAAAGAGTGTGGCTATGAATTCACCTTAGTAAGTAGAGAGATGAGCTAGTTATTCCTCAGAATAGAAAGTTGGATGAACGAGTGAGCAGAAAAGTCAACCTATTGACATTTAAGAGTAGTAAGTGTTTTGCCCAAGTTTAAGTTTAAGTATGTATGTGTTTAAGTATCATGATGAAATTAAAAGACGATTAAAAGACAATTTGTGACGACCCAAAAATTTCCGACCAAATTTAAACTTAACCTTTATATGTTTCCGACACGATAAGCAGAATTTGTAATGTTGAATCTCAAAAAGTTTGGAACTACATTCATGTAATCAATTATCCTTTGACCGTGTTCGACGATTCACGAACAATTATGTGTATATAGATATGTATATATAATATATAATATTAACTGAAAACATTAACAAAGTATTAGATATATGATACTTTACATGAACGTATTTGTTTTGATATATTTATTGACAGAATTAAGAGATAATATCAAATGATTGAATTATCAGATACATTATGATATGATTACGGGCCTATGTTATGAGGTCCACTGTGATTTAAGAAATCTATTCTTTTTGACCACTCATTACTTAACTAGTATGATAAAATAACGATATTTATATTTTATTTTATCAAATATATATAACGATTTAAATTAATATTATATATATTTATACGCGTATTATACGTACATAGTTTTATACTTTTACTATACTTTAACTTTACCTTTACTTTACTTTTACTTTACTTTAACTTTAATAATTCATACTTTAATAATTCACTTTAATAATTCACTTTAATAATTCATACTTTAATAATTCACTTTAATAATTCATACTTTAATAATTCACTTTAATAATTCATACTTTAATAATTCACTTTAATAATTCATACTTTAATAATTCACTTTAATAATTCATACTTTAATAATTCACTTTAATAATTCAAAAATCTATTATAAATAGAATTCAATAGGTTTTATTATTTCATAGAAACTTGAAAATATATTTCTCTAAACTCTCTCAATCGAATTACACATATATATTTTCTTTGTATTATTTCAAGATATTATTAGTATACATAAAATACTACGACGGAGTTATATTCAGACAATTTTAAAATAAGTTTTCAAACGGAATAGAGCTAAGGAAATTATGGGTTATAGCTATGGAGGTTATGGGTATTGATCGAGGGTATTGCTCGTGAGGTCAACCTAACGTTTATCATTTTCGTTTCGTCTACGTACTTTCCTGCAATAATGAATCTCAATATTGATACGTGAGCACTCATAACATAACTTTTATATTTCAATAGTGTATCCCTGACTAGTGCTCGAGTATATAGGATTATGCATGCTTGTACATTCTATATTGTCCTTAGATAGGTTTGTTGAATCTTAAATTAGATACATATGCTACTGAGATAGGGTATATGATATGCATGTCATTGGAAAGCTAGCGAAAAATTAAGAACTTTTCATTTAGATATCAAATGGTTTCGATGAACGGATTAGAAGTTATAGTCAACTGAATTTTAGTATTATTGTTAAAATGATTATTATTACTATCGTCGTTATTATTTTAATAGAAATATCATTGTTATTATAAAATATCATTATTACTATTATGTTAGTATTATCATTTTATCATAATAACATTTTTAGTAAATATAAATATTGTTATTTTTTTATAGAATAATAATAATTATTATTACAAAATAATACAACTTTTACTTATTATTATTATGATCAATATTATTTTATCAAATAAATAGGGGATACAAAGATATTTTTCACCACGTGTAATATAATTACATTAATAATACTTACCACTATAGTTTTACGACATTAAGTGAACTTTATAAATTTTACTACTTAAGATATATAAAAGTATATTTTATCATATATAAACGTTAATATAAATTTTTATTAATAAATGACTTTTATTATTATAAAATCTAATAAATATATTTAAATATATAAAATGACTATAGTTAAGTTATATAATAAACACGTATAAATTTTAGAAGTCATTTTGGGTTAAGTTGACTTTTGTTGACTTTTGCATATTAGTCTCGAGCATTATGATTGTGGTATACTATGACTTGACCAAAAATTGTTAGACAAATATTGACCAACATATAAATATATATAATTAATATAGGTTCGTGAATCCGAGGCCAACCTTGCACTTGTTAAATGACGTTATATGTATTTTTACTACGAAATACAGTATGGTGAGTTTCATTTGCTCCCTTTTTAATTGCTTTTGCAATATATATTTTTGGGCTGAGAATACATGCGCTGTTTTATAAATGTTTTACGAAATAGGCACAAGTACTAAAACTAATTCTATGTGGGTTTAAACTAGAAATATACCCTTAGCTTGGTAACATTAAACTACTTGTCTATGTACGGTAGGCGCGAATCCTAAAGATAGATCTATTGGACCTGACAAACCCCATCCTGACTATGGAATGCTTTAGTACTTCGAGGTTTATATAACACACCTGATTCGGTGTACTTCAGAGGGTAAAACATGAACGTTAAGGCTTGTTACCGGGTGCCTACAACTTATAGAATACTTTTATACACTTGCGAGTGTATATATTTATAAACGGAAATCTTGTGGTCTATTAATATATTGAAATGATTGTTATGATAAACCTATGAACTCACCAACCTTTTGGTTGACACTTTAAAGCATGTTTATTCTCAGGTATTAAAGAAATCTTCCGCTGTGCATTAGCTCATTTTAAGGATATTACTTGGAGTCATTCATGGCATATTTTGAAAGACGTTGCATTCGAGTCATTGAGTTCATCAAGATTATTATTAAGTCAATTATAGTTGGATGTATTATGAAATGGTGTGCATGCCGTCAACTTTCGTTGTAAAGAAAGTTTGTCTTTTAAAAACGAATGCAATGTTTGTAAAATGTATCATATAGAGGTCAAATACCTCGCGATGTAATCAACTATTGTGAATCGTTTATAATGTATATGAACGGGTCATTTCAGTTGGTATCAGAGCGGTGGTCTTAGCGAACCAGGTCTTGCATTAGTGTGTCTAACTGATAGTTGTTAAGATGCATTAGTGAGTCTTGACTTCGACCGTGTCTGCATGTCAAAAGTTTTGCTTATCATTTTTAGTCTGAAATCATCTACTTACCACCCTTAGGAAATTACCTACTTATCATTCTTAAGTCTAGATGCGTTTTTCTACATTTATTGCATAATAGTGTATAGACGAATTCTTATCTTAGCATATCTGTTACTGTGAACTTTGACTGACATCTTTCAAAGATTCCTCCGTAATTTATGGGATTTTGGTATTATATATACATATGTAAATTATGTATTGAAGAATACCAAATCTAAATTCTACAATCTATTTCATAAAAAAAAAATTCTTTCCCTGATCATACAAGATGGATCCCTCAACCAGTTCGAGTTCCTCGAATTCCGACAGCTATGCCGATATGGATTTCCACATGAGCTCCGAAAGCAGCGTGACCGGAATGGATCAATCAATTAGCCATCATCTATTCTGGATGAATTGGGGATGGGTTCGTAATCTACTTAACCATTGAAGACAAGAAGAAGGTGATCCCTTTCATCCACCACATTGCCCTCTTGGCAATGAACCTGAAGCACTTACTGGCGAACCTGTCCGAAACACCATTTTCTCTCTCATTTCCAGAGTATCTCGTCATGATTATATACTACACCAAATTCTAGATCTTATTTATCCGCTCGTCCGAACCGACAATCACCCCGGTGTAATAGAAGAAGTCAACGAGCTTCGCGCTCGGGTAGTGGCTTTGGAGAATATGGTGCAAAGGTTACAAACACCAGCAGCAGCACCAGCAACATAACAGTACCACCATCAACAACATCAACAGTACCATTACCACCACCAACAACCGCATCGCAAATCTCAACTTCACAATTTATCCCACGAGCATCGACGTCATACGCCATGTAGATACCAAGGAATACCACAACGATTAAGTATTGATTCATAACTTCATTGGGGAAACATTCTACGGCGATTATGTAATTTCTAAAGTTTAGAAATTATCTATCCTAGCCTTAACCATAAATCAAATGAGTTTAATTTAATATTAACTCATTTAATCTATATTACATCTGAAGAAATATACACATATATATTTCCATAAAGACTGTAATAAAATTCTTTTGTACAAAATATTAATTGTGAATTTTTTTTAACGGGTAGGTAATACCTGAGAGATATATAAATTCACAATTAATATGTTACATTCTTCGAATCTGATTCAGCAAGTCATCCATTATACTCCCTACTTTCACAACAATATACATTCTTTTATAGAAATCAAAACAACCATACTCATTCAAAATCTAATTACATATTCTAATTTTAAAATCTCAAAATTCGATTCAAGATATAACCGAAATCATCACTCTTAGATTCCTACATCTTTCAAAACTATACTTTGACTTCAAAACTGTCCTAGAACCTCATTTCTATTCATGGAACTCACAAAAATATTTGTATCATTCAAAATCTTAGAACATCATATGTATATTAACAATTATAATATGTGTTCAAACACTTCAAAATTCCTAAAGACATGCGAGATGATTATCCAACCACACATTACCCACTGTCATGCACCTGAAAAGCTCTCGAAACCAAAGTTATAGTTTAACACGTATCCATGTCAAATCCTTTGATATTTATTACCAAATATAATTTTTCAATCTCTTTCCAAAATAGACAGTTTTGTCACAGCTCCAGCAAATCACCTTCATTTGTTTATACGAATAAACCCTTCATCATGGTTACTGGGGAACCTTTCATATCTCGTCACATTAGCAGTAAACTTATCAACAACTTCATTAACCTTTGACTTAAGCTTCTCCGAAAATCCACTATACTTATTCATTAAAACCCCATCATGTACTCACCTACATCCTGTAACAATAATTATCACACCAACTACTGGGAATTAGCAATCAGTATTTTGAATTTCACGACAATTTTATGTTAAAAGTTATATGTATACATATAACGTCTATCTCCTAGACTTACATACTTCGAATGTGAATTTTCTGAAAAACATCCCCAAACTATGAACTAGTTCTCCGAAATTGGAAAAATGCTGATGAAGCAGCAAAAAACTGTAAACGACTTTAACAGTCAAAAGTTTGATGATAAAGAATAGTATGGTGATAAAGCTGAGAAAAAGAGAAGGTTTGAAACTGGAAAACGGATTGAGCAGACCATGAAGGAGGCTGTGGACAAATCACAAAGACTAAACCTGCCTTCAAAGGATCCAAATGATTCAGAGTCTACTGAAATAGTTAGCAAACACCTTACTTCTTATTCTAAACCTTCACAGACAAATCTTCTTCATCATCCATCTATGTTAAGAATTCTAAGATATTATCGTATCTTTTATTATAAATATCTTCGATATTTCTAAAGATATTTTCACAACTATTCTTACCCAAAATCTTCTATCTATTCGCAATATCTGGGTTACAACATAAAAAGAAACTGTGTTAGTTTCTAAATTCTGAAGAAAAAAAAATTTGAATTTAAAATAGGAATGTTTTTGAAGTAGTATTGGGAACTGAAGCATGAGTTAGTATAATATAATGACACTTGATCATTGTGATTATATTACAGTAAGTCATACTGAGTTTCTAATGGAACGTGATGATTCACAGAACATACCGTCATCATGTACTATTTACACGACTCTTACATTCTACCCAATTTCCAAACATATTAAGAACATATCATCTTGATAGCTCTATATTTTATGATATTCTGGTAATTTGCCAAATCAAGATCGTGCCATTACGATTTTCTTCTTGGAACATTAACTATGTTTATCCAAAAATTCATATCTACAAATTCTGGACCATTATCCGCTTGACTTAAGGTCGGAAAGAGAAAACGAAAGCATGAAGCTCCGAAATATAATGGATAATATAAAGCCCGATAACAACCCCGAAATTACAAACCTTGTATATCAATACGTATAGCAATATAAAGATACGGGAGGATGAAAAACACAATAACCCCAAGGTAATGGTAGAAGAAAATAACTTCCTCCGGTGGTAGATGAAAAAGAAGAATGACAGATATGAAAGTTAAGAGTATATCAAGAATCAATACTGGATGAAGCATATTAACGAATGCTTTAAAGTATGAATTGGGGAGAAAGACTAGAAGGTGTGAGCTGTGGAAATAAAGAAACGAAGGGGGTGGATTTATAGTAAAATATCAGACAGAGAAATCGAGACAGATTATCGCATTTAATCTAAGAAGGTCTTGATTTTCTTAATCGCCGAAGAACCAAATCTTATTGCAAAGATTTTCTTTAAATCCAATGAATTCTGGAAATCAATCATAACTACGTCATCGGTTAAAATAAATATACGTTTACTCATTTCACTCTCTTGCGATAGCTTCACTTATACTCTTCGCGTAATCAAATTATTTTATCTATATTACTCAATGATGATAAAACTCTATTTATCAACACATATTCGTCATGAAAACATTTTTATAGTTAGCCATGACGACCTCGATCAAATTTCGGGACGAAATTTCTTTAACGGGTAGGTACTGTGACGACCCAAAAATTTCCGACCAAATTTAAACTTAACCTTTATATGTTTCCGACACGATAAGCAGAATTTGTAATGTTGAATCTCAAAAAGTTTGGAACTACATTCATGTAATCAATTATCCTTTGACCGTGTTCGACGATTCACGAACAATTATGTGTATATAGATATGTATATATAATATATAATATTAACTGAAAACATTAACAAAGTATTAGATATATGATACTTTACATGAACGTATTTGTTTTGATATATTTATTGACAGAATTAAGAGATAATATCAAATGATTGAATTATCAGATACATTATGATATGATTACGGGCCTATGTTATGAGGTCCACTGTGATTTAAGAAATCTATTCTTTTTGACCACTCATTACTTAACTAGTGTGATAAAATAACGATATTTATATTTTATTTTATCAAATATATATAACGATTTAAATTAATATTATATCTATTTATACGCGTATTATACGTACATAGTTTTATACTTTTACTATACTTTAACTTTACCTTTACTTTACTTTTACTTTACTTTAACTTTAATAATTCATACTTTAATAATTCACTTTAATAATTCATACTTTAATAATTCACTTTAATAATTCATACTTTAATAATTCACTTTAATAATTAATACTTTAATAATTCACTTTAATAATTCATACTTCAATAATTCACTTTAATAATTCATACTTTAATAATTCACTTTAATAATTCATACTTTAATAATTCACTTTAATAATTCAAAAATCTATTATAAATAGAATTTAATAGGTTTTATTATTTCATAGAAACTTGAAAATATATTTCTCTAAACTCTCTCAATCGAATTACACATATATATTTTCTTTGTATTATTTCAAGATATTATTAGTATACATAAAATACTACGACGGAGTTATATTCAGACGATTTTAAAATAAGTTTTCAAACGGAATAGAGCTAAGGAAATTATGGGTTATAGCTATGGAGGTTATGGGTATTGATCGAGGGTATTGCTCGTGAGGTCAACCTAACGTTTATCATTTTCGTTTCGTCTACGTACTTTCCTGCAATATTGAATCTCAATATTGATACGTGAGCACTCATAACTTAACTTTTATATTTCAATAGTGTATCCCTGACTAGTGCTCGAGTATATAGGATTATGCATGCTTGTACATTCGATATTGTCCTTAGATAGGTTTGTTGAATCCTGAATTAGATACATATGCTACTGAGATAGGGTATATGATATGCATGTCATTGGAAAGCTAGCGAAAAATTAAGAACTTTTCATTTAGATATCAAATGGTTTCGATGAACGGATTAGAAGTTATAGTCAACTGAATTTTAGTATTATTGTTAAAATGATTATTATTACTATCGTCGTTATTATTTTAATAGAAATATCATTGTTATTATAAAATATCATTATTACTATTATGTTAGTATTATCATTTTATCATAATAACATTTTTAGTAAATATAAATATTGTTATTTTTTTATAGAATAATAATAATTATTATTACAAAATAATACAACTTTTACTTATTATTATTATGATCAATATTATTTTATCAAATAAATAGGGGATACAAAGATATTTTTCACCACGTGTAATATAATTACATTAATAATACTTACCACTATAGTTTTACGATATTAAGTGAACTTTATAAATTTTACTACTTAAGATATATAAAAGTATATTTTATCATATATAAACGTTAATATAAATTTTTATTAATAAATGACTTTTATTATTATAAAATCTAATAAATATATTTAAATATATAAAATGACTATAGTTAAGTTATATAATAAACACGTATAAATTTTAGAAGTCATTTTGGGTTAAGTTGACTTTTGTTGACTTTTGCATATTAGTCTCGAGCATTATGATTGTGATACACTATGACTTGACCAAAAATTGTTAGACAAGTATTGACCAACATATAAATATATATAATTAATATAGGTTCGTGAATCCGAGGCCAACCTTGCACTTGTTAAATGACGTTATATGTATTTTTACTACGAAATACAGTATGGTGAGTTTCATTTGCTCCCTTTTTAATTGCTTTTGCAATATATATTTTTGGGCTGAGAATACATGCGCTGTTTTATAAATGTTTTACGAAATAGGCACAAGTACTAAAACTAATTCTATGTGGGTTTAAACCAGAAATATACCCTTAGCTTGGTAACATTAAACTACTTGTCTATGTACGGTAGGCGCGAATCCTAAAGATAGATCTATTGGGCCTGACAAACCCCATCCTGACTATGGGATGCTTTAGTACTTCGAGGTTTATATAACACACCTGATTCGGTGTACTTCAGAGGGTAAAACATGAACGTTAAGGCTTGTTACCGGGTGCCTACAACTTATAGAATACTTTTATACACTTGCGAGTGTATATATATTTATAAACGGAAATCTTGTGGTCTATTAATATATTGAAATGATTGTTATGATAAACCTATGAACTCACCAACCTTTTGGTCGACACTTTAAAGCATGTTTATTCTCAGGTATTAAAAAAATCTTCCGCTGTGCATTAGCTCATTTTAAGGATATTACTTGGAGTCATTCATGGCATATTTTGAAAGACGTTGCATTCGAGTCATTGAGTTCATCAAGATTATTATTAAGTCAATTATAGTTGGATGTATTATGAAATGGTGTGCATGCCGTCAACTTTCGTTGTAAAGAAAGTTTGTCTTTTAAAAACGAATGCAATGTTTGTAAAATGTATCATATAGAGGTCAAATACCTCGCGATGTAATCAACTATTGTGAATCGTTTATAATGTATATGAACGGGTCATTTCACAATTAAGTTTAAGTATGTATTAAGTTTAAGTATGTATGTGTTTATTATCATTATTATGAACACGATATAAAAGAAGATTAAAAGCTATTAAACGAAACGATTAGGAAATAATGAGTAAGAGTATCATGATGAAATTAAAATATTATAAGATATTGATTTAGATAAAATTATCGTTCTTATTATTTTTATCATTACTATTATTATTAAAAGTATCGTTAGTATTAAAACTATCATTTTAACAAAAATTATCATTTTAATAGAAATGTCATTGTTACTATAAAATATCATTATTATTATTATTATTTTAAATAGAATTATTATTTTAAAGATAATATTAAAAATTATCGTAAATATTAAAGTTATCATAATTAGAATTATCATTTTATCATAATGTCATCTTAGTAATTATAAATATTGATATTTTTATAATAATAATTATTATTACAAAATAATACAACTTTTACTTACTATCATTATAGATATTATTTTATCAAATAAATATGTGATACAAACATATTTTACTACGTGTAATAACTTACTTTAATAATACCTATCATATTATCTTTATGATATTAAATGAACCCTATAAATTTTATTACTTAATATATATAAAAGTATATTTTATTATATAAATTTAATATAAAAATTTTATTTATTAATAAATAAATTATATTATTTACTCTAATAAATCTTTTAAAAACATTTAAAAATATAAAACGACGATATTTAAACTATATATTAATCATGTATAGATTTTTGGAAATTATTTTGAGGCAAATTTACTTTTGTTGACTTTTGCATATTAGTCTCGAGCATTAGGATTGTGTTACACTATGACTTGACCTAATTTGTTAGACAAATATTGACCAACACATAATTATTTATAATTAATTTAGGTTCGTGAATCCGAGGCCAACATTGCACTTGTTCAATGACGTTATATGTATTTTTACTACGAAATACAGTATGGTGAGTTTCATTTGCCTTTTTACCCTTTACATTTTTGGGACTAAGAATACATGCGCTTTTATAAATGTTTGACGAAATAGACACAAGTAATTGAAACTACATTCTATATTTGAATTATCAAAATCTAATATGCCTCATTTTATTAAAGTCTGGTAATCTAAGAATTAGGGAACAGACACCCTAATTGACGCGAATCCTAAAGATAGATCTATTGGGCCTAACAAACCCCATCCAAAGTACCGGATGCTTTAGTACTTCAAAATTTATATCATGTCCGAAGGAGGATCCCGGAATGATAGGAGATATTCTTATATGTATCTAGTTAATGTCGGGTACCAGGTGTTCACCATATGAATGATTATTTTTGCCTCTATGCATGGGACGTATATTTATGAGAACTGGAAATGAAATTCTTGTAGTCTATTAAAATGATGGAAATAAATGATTATGATAAACTAATGAACTCACCAACCTTTTGGTTGACACTTTAAAGCATGTTTATTCTCAGGTATTAAAGAAATCTTCCGCTGTGCATTTGCTCATTTTAAAGATATTAATTGGAGTCTTTCATAGCATATTTCGAAGAACGTTGCATTCGAGTCATTGAGTTCATTAAAGATTATTATTAAATCAATTTATAGTTGGATAGTAGATATTATGAAATGGTATGCATGCCTGTCAATTTTCGATGTAAAGAAAGTTTGTCTTTTAAAAACGAATGCAATGTTTGTAAAATGTATCATATAGAGGTCAAATACCTCGCAATGTAATCAACTATTGTGAATCGTTTATAATGTATATGAACGGGTCCTTTCA
Source organism: Rutidosis leptorrhynchoides (assembly GCF_046630445.1). Taxonomy (NCBI): domain Eukaryota; kingdom Viridiplantae; phylum Streptophyta; class Magnoliopsida; order Asterales; family Asteraceae; genus Rutidosis; species Rutidosis leptorrhynchoides. The sequence continues at coordinate 204,007,361 of NC_092339.1, forward strand.
CCTTCCGCCTAGAGTTTCGTAGAAACCATTCGTCAAGAAAGTTCGAAGATCTATATTTATCCAATATATATCCAAAAATGTTTTTATGCGTTATAATATAGGTAGTATAGTATATGTGTTAATAATAGTATAAGTGTAAGTGTTAAATAATAGTATAAGTAATATTAGGGTTTTATTAATTAATTAGGTTTAATTAATTAGAGTAGTAATAAATGATTAGGGTTTAGTAATCAATAACTAGGGTTATTTTGTCTAGGGTTTAATAATTAATTAGGGTTTTAATAAATTAGGGTTAGGTTTAGGGTTTTAATTAAAGTAGTATAGTTAAGGTGTAATTAGGGTTTAGTATATATATATATATATATATATATATATATATATATATATATATATATATATATATATATATATATATATATATATATATATATATATATATATATATGTATCGATTTATATATGTATATATATAAGTTTATTTTGTTTCCTTAATTAACACAAACAAATCTCCTAATTGTTATCTAGAGTTTTGAAGATCAAACTTTCCTTTTCCCCCTTTTTTTTCTAGTCGACATGCATACATACATATTAATATATATTTTTTTCATGTATAGATCTAGGTGTGTTTATGTATATGTTTATGAATAAGTTTATAACATGAACATGAATTAAACAAAACTCAAAGTTTATGTAAATAAGTTAGGGTTTATGTTATACCTTTAAAGATTCGAAAACGACTAACAAAGAAAAGATGAACAGGATGAAGATTGAAGATCAAAGCCTTTGAAGATTCAAAGAACACCTCGAAGATTCTTGAAGAACACGAAGAACGCGATGAACACTTGAAGATCACTTGGAAATCCCTTGAAGGTAGTGGTGGATTTCGATGGTGATGGTTTCGGCTTTGAGCCGAAAATAAGAGGGAGAGGAGAGATTTTTGGGAGAGAGATTTGATTGTGATTTGGTACAATGAAAAGGTTTAGGTTAGGCCTCTATTTATAGGAGAGTTAAGAAAATTCTAGAATTAGGGTTAGGGTTAGATTTACTTAGGGAACAAGTTAGACTTGGAAAACAAGTTAAACTTAGGGAACAAGGCAAGCAAATGAGGAGGTGATGGAAGCTTCTTGAATGCCGAAAATTGGGAGGGCAATTTGGTCATTTCCTTTATTTTGTTTTTTTTCAAATTTCGGCCCATGCATGCATGGAATGGTTTTGGGATTTTTCACTTTAAACCTTGGACTTTAATTTAGCTTAAATAATCCCTAAACTTATTTAAGATTAATTTGTTAATTACATTAAGCTTTAGTTTATTATATCTTGTTCACAAAAGTTTATTAACTTACTATTTTTATTAACTTGTCAATTAATGTACAAAGTTAATTATTATATTTATAATTCTTAACGCTTAACAATTATCGATTAAAGTTTAATTATATTGTTGGGCAATTTAATATGGAAAAATATAGAATGGAAAAATTGAGAGTCGTTATAGTACCTCCCCGTTATTGAAAACTTCGTCCCGAAGTTTTAGGTAGATTCCTCGTTTGCATCAGCAGTTGAGAAGAGATGGGGATTGTTCCGTTTCATGTGGTCTTTGCGTTCTCAGGTATATTCGGGGCCCCTACGCGAATTCCAATGGACTTTAATGATAGGTATATTGCTTTTACGCGTTTGTTTGACCTCTCCTTCCATATTTCTATAGGTTCTTCAACGAAGTGCATTTGCTCATCAATACTGACATCATCCAAAGGAATAACGAGTGTGTCATCAGCAAGACACCGTTTAAGATTTGAGACATGAAACACATCATGTACTTGGCTAAGTTCAGTTGGTAGTTCTAATTGGTACGCCACGGGACCGACTCTTTGAGTGATCGTGAAAGGTCCAACATATCGTGGACTGAGTTTGCTTCGTTTACCGAAACGGACAACGCCTTTCCAAGGGGATACTTTCAACATGACTTTATCTCCAACTTGGAATTCTATATCCTTTCGCTTTCTATCGGCATAGCTCTTTTGTCAGCTACGGGCAGTTTCTAATCGTTACTTAATCTGAACGATCTTTTCAATAGTTTCATGAATAATTTCAAGACCAGTTAAATGTCTGTCCTCGAGTTCATCCCAACACAAAGGGGATCTACATTTTCGTCCATATAAAGCTTCAAAAGGTGCAACTTTAATGCTGGAGTTGTAGTGACCCGAACTTTTCCATGTTTATATATATTAAATGAAATTGATATTTACATGACTAAGTGTTTCCAACATGTTAAGCAATCAAACTTGTTAAGACTTGATTAATTGAAATAGGTTTCATATAGACATTTGACCACCTAAGTTGACCGGCGATTCACGAACGTTAAAACTTGTAAAAACTATATGATGACATATATATGTCATCACACATATATATATATATATACATATATATATATACACACACATATATATATATACATATATATATATACATATATATATATATACACATATATATATATATATATATATATATATATATATATATATATATATATATATATATATATATATATAGTTAACATGATAGTATGATAAGTAAGTATCTCACTAGGTATATTAACAATGAGTGATATACATAAAAATGAGTTTATTGAATTAAGAAACTCGAAACAATATATAACGATTATCGTTAAAACAACGTCTTACTAAATACCTATGAATCATATTAATATATTGATACACTATGATAAATATGATAAATGATAAGTAAACATATCATTAAGTGTATTAACAATGAACTTCATATGTAAAAACAAGACTACTAACTTAAGGATTTCGAAACGAGACATATATGTAACGATTAGCGTTGTAATGACATTTAAATTTATATATATCATATTAAGATATATTAATACATTATTATATCATGATAATGTAATAATCAACATCTCATTAGATATAATAAACAATGTGTTAACAACATTTAACAAGATCGTTAACTTAAAGGTTTCAAAACAACACTTACATGTAATGACTAACAATGACTTAACGACACAGTTAAAATGTATATACATGTAGTGTTTTAATATGTATTCATACACTTTTGAAAGAATTAAAGACACTTATCAAAGTACTTCCACTTAACAAAAATGCTTACAATTACATCCTCGTTCATTTTCATCAACAATTCTACTTGTATGCACATGTATTCGTACTCGTACAATACCCAGCTTCTAAATGTATTTACTATTGGTATATACACTCCAATGATCAGCTCTTAGCAGCCCTTGTGAGTCACCTAACACATGTGGGAACCATTATTTGGCAACTAGCATGAAATATCTAACAAAACAACAAAGTAAAGGAGCCTATATTTGACTCCATATTCACGCCTCATTACACCTACCACAAACACACTTTGATTTCCATTTTTATGCATCAAATTACTCTCTCTCAATTACTCTCTTAGTGTTCTAAGTGTTCTTCATCATTTCCTTCATAATCTAGCTCAATCTAGGTAACCTAGATCAACATACAAAACAACTACTCAAGAACACACCAACAACACTTCCAAGTTTGCTAGCTTACTTTCAATCTTGCAAATACAATTCAAGTGATCATCCAATCTCAAGAAATCTTACTTATTTACAATAATATATCTTTCTAATTCAAGGTAATACTCATACTCAAACTTTGATTCAATTTCTATAACCATAACAATCTTATTTCGAGTGGAAATCTTACTTGAACTTGTTTTCGTGTCATGATTTTGCTTCAAGAACTCTCAAGCCATCCAAGGATCCTTTGAAGCTAGATCTATTTTTCTCATTTTCAGTAGGTTTATCCACAAAACTTGAGGTATTAATGATGTTCATAAAATCATTCGAATCATATATATAAAACTATCTTATTCGAAGGTTTAAACTTGTAATCACTAGAACATAGTTTAGTTAATTCTAAACTTGTTCGCAAACAAAAGTTAATCCTTCTAACTTGACTTTTAAAATTAACTAAACACATGTTCTATATTTATATGATATGCTAACTTAATGATTTAAAACCTGAAAACACGAAAAACACCGTAAAGCCGGATATACGCCGTCGTAGTAACACCGCGGGCTGTTTTGGGTTAGTTAATTAAAAACTATGATAAACTTTGATTTAAAAGTTGTTCTTCTGGGAAAATGATTTTTATTATGAACATGAAGCTATATCCAAAAATCATGGTTAAACTCAAAGTGAAAGTATGTTTTTCAAAATGGTCATCAAGACGTCGTTCTTTCGACTGAAATGACTACCTCTTATGATATTGAATTGTAACCTGTATTTCTGACTATAAACTTATACTTTTTCTGTTTAGATTCATAAACTTAAGTTCATTATGAAACCATAGCAACTTGAATCACTCAAAACGGATTAAAAACGAAGAAGTTATGGGTAAAACAAGATTGGATAATTTTGCTTGTTGTAGCTACGTGAAAATTGGTAACAAATCTATATTAATCATATGCTAACTAACTTATATTGTATAATACATGTATTTTAATATATTATGTAATCTTGGTATACCACAGACACGTATACAAATGTTTTTACATATCATATCGACCCATGTATATATATTATTTGGAACAACCATAGACACTCTATATGCAGTAATGTTTGAGTTAGCTATACAGGGTTGAGGTTGATTTCAAAAATGTATATACTTTGAGTTGTGATCTAGCCTGACACGTGTATACACTGGGTCATGGATTGATTCAAGATAATTTATATCAATTTATTTCTGTACATCTAACTGTGGACAACTAGTTGTAGGTTACTAACGAGGACAGCTGACTTAATAAACTCAAATCATTAAAACATATTAAAAATGTTATAAATATATTTTGAACATACTTTGATATATATGTACATATTTGTTATAGGTTCGTGAATCGACCAGTGGCCAAGTCTTACTTCCCGACGAAGTAAAAATCTGTGAAAGTGAGTTATAGTCCCACTTTTAAAATCTAATATTTTTGGGATGAGAATACATGCAATTTTATAAATGTTTTACGAAATAGACACAAGTAATTGAAACTACATTATATGGGTGAATGATCGAAGCTGAATATGCCCCTTTTGCTTGGTAGCCTAAGAATTAGTAAACCGATCTACTACTTGACGCGAATCCTAAAGATAGATCTATTGGGTCTAACGAACCTCATCCAAAGTACCGGATGCTTTAGTACTTCGAATTCGTTTTTATCATGTCCGAAGGATTTCCCGTAATGATAGGGGATATTCTTATATGCATCGTGTTAATGTCGGTTACCAGGTGTTCACCATATGAATGATTTTTATCTCTATGTATGGGATGTATATTGAAATATGAAATCTTGTGGTCTATTATTACGATTTGATAAATAAATAGGTTAAACCTATAACTCACCAACATTTTTGTTGACGTTTAAAGTATGTTTATTCTCAGGTGATTATTAAGAGCTTCCGCTGTTGCATGATAAAATATGGACAAGATTTAGTGTCAGCATGCTTGTATAATATTATTTAAAACTGCATTCGAGATTTACTTTGTTGTAACATATTAATATTGTAAACCAATATGTATTGGTAGTGTGTAAGTGTGATATTTTTAGATTATCATTTCTGGATAATCTAGGTGGTGTCCTTTTAACCTTATCGATAAAATAAAGGTTATGATTTGTTTTAAAAATGAATGCAGTGTTTGAAAAACGTCTCATATAGAGGTCAAAACCTCGCAACGAAATCAATTAATATGGAACGTTTATAATCAATATGAACGGGACATTTCAGTTGGTATCCGAGCGTTGGTCTTAGAGAACCAGAAATTTTCATTAGTGTGTCTTATCGAGTTATTAGGATACATTAGTGAGTCTGGACTTCGACCGTGTTTTCTTAAAAAAAAATGATTGCTTAACACTTTTGTTGGAAACTATATATTATTAACATGTAAATATTATGTGATATATTAACCTATTAATGTGTTTGATATTGTGTGATAGATGTCTACCACTAGTACAAATCCCATCAACTCACCTAATAATAATGAAGAGTCGAATATATTTTGGAAAGATTCACAAATTCCCGAAGAGGAACCGGAAGAAGAGGAACCAGAAGAGGAGGAACCGGAAGAAGAGGAACCAGAAGAGGAGGAACCGGAAGAGGAGGAACCGGAAGAAGAAGAGGTTCCGAAGGAAGAAATATTGATACCTACAGTAAATCGATTAAATAAAAGAAAATCCTCAACCAACGGACCAAAGTTAAAAATTGTCAATGGTGTTTTTGCCGAGGAAGCAAAATATTGGGAAGATTACCAATTTTTCGATGAATCGGATCCCGATGAGGATTCCGATGATGTTATAGAAATTACCTCGACCCAATTTAATAAAGCAAAAGAAAATAATAAGGGAAAAGGTATAAAAATAGAGAAACCTGATTCCAACCCCAATGAACTTTACATGTATAGGTAACATCCGTATTTCCTAAAATTTAACAATAACCCGGGAACCTCTAAACCACCAGGTTTTTCTAAACCATTGTGAAAAACAACGGCTCGTATTAGAGGAACACCATATATCCCTAGAAAATTAGGAAAACGAACCAAGTCCGAAGAAGAAGAAACTAGTGATTCAGATTAGAGGGTTGTAATCATGTTGTGTATTATATGTATTGTAGTGTGCTTGTACTTTTATGTTCTATGTAAAAATTGCTTGTATTGTTTGTTAATTATTTTTTTACGAATCTAATCCTTATCTATTTTACAGTATAAAAACAAAATAGACGTTAAGGGTAGACAACTGAATATTTTAGAAGACCTACCAGAGGATATGATTGAGGAACTCTTGTCTAGAGTCTGTCAAAATTCATCAGCACATTTAGTTATGGCGAAATTAACTTGTCAAAAATTTGAAAGACTTTCCAGAAATGCCTTAGTTTATAAAAGGCTTTCCTTTCATAGGTGGGGTATATCACATTGGGGAGACTGTAAGTTATGCCGTGTTTTCTTTAAAGTGTTAAATGCGGGGAACCCAAATGCAATTTTACGCTACGGGTTAAGAATCTATTTTGACTCAACATATCCCAACATAAGATTTCGTGAATTAGAAAGAGCTTCTAACATGCAACATAAAGAAGCATGTTATGCTTACGGGTTAGTGATGTTCGCTTCTCACCAAAGTGAGAAAAAGAACATCGGATTACAACTATTAAATGAAACATTCCCACAAGTGACAGATTCAATAGTTGGGGTGAGAAACAAGGTTTTTAGATTATTACGGGGCTGTTGGACATTACGAAACCCTCATCCTTTTAACGACATTACAACATGCAGCCTAGCCAACGGTCACAACGGTTATTTTCCACAAGATCAAGGATGGGAAATACTACTAGTAAAACCCAAATGCATGACTTGTTTCTGGACTTATGAATTACGTGTCTTTATTTCTTTTGCTGAACGACTTGCGTATTAACTCGAATAGCCTTTATAGCTGCCGAGTAGCAAAGTTATTATGTGCTATATTTCATCCTATATGTATTATAGCGGTATTGTAAGTTTGTAAAATATTGTATAAAATTTGAACGCGAAATATTATTATAATTAGTTTTTTCATATAGAATTGTAGTAGTTGAATTGTATATTAGCTACTAAGTATGAACTTAACGGGTAGGTACTACCCGAATTAAAACTATAAAACGCTAATATGAAGAAAAAGCTTTTATAAATGAGTTCATACTATGCTACGAAATACTATTGACTACTCTTAAAATTCTATATGATTAATGATAATGCTAAAAACGAACATATATTTCATGGCATTATTCCTCAAGAAAGACAAGCTTTTAGTTGCAATTGTTCTATTTACAAGTGATATTCGTTTAAATAATAAAAGGTGAAGACAAAAGACAGATTCGACGAATTGAAGACGCAAACGACCAAAAAGCTCAAAAGTACAAAAAACAATCAAAAAGGTTCCAATTATTGATAAAAAACGTCTCGAAATTACAAGAGTACAAGATTCAAAACGCAAAGTACAAGATATTAAATTGTACGCAAGGACGTTAGAAAATCCGGAACCGGGACCAGAGTCAACTCTTAACGCTCGACGCAACGGACTAAAAATTACAAGTTAACTATGTATATAAATATAATATAATATATAATTAATTATATTAATTATATATATATTATATTTATAAATAAAAACCGTCGGCAGAGAAAGACTCCAAGGGACTGAGCTGTAATTTCATTCTCCGCGACTCGCGGAGTTTGAAGGCAAAAATGCCGCGAGTCGCGGAGCCCCAAAATGAAATTCTGCCTATAAAGCCAACCGAATTCTGATCGTAAAAATCAATCTTTTTCTTCCTCATTCATACGTAAAATTTATATTTATATTTATAATTTATATTTTAATTTTAATTTTAATTATAATTCTAATAATAAGGGTATGTTAGCGAATATTGTAAGGGTGTAAGTCGAAATTCTGTCCGTGTAACGCTACGCTATTTTTAATCATTGTAAGTTATGTTCAACCTTTTTACATTAATGTCTCATAGCTAAGTTATTATTATGCTTATTTAAAACGAAGTAATCATGATGTTGGGCTAATTACTAAAATTGGGTAATTGGGCTTTGTACCATAATTGGGGTTTGGACAAAAGAACGACACTTGTGGAAATTAGACTATGGGCTATTAATGGGCTTTATATTTGTTTAACTAAATGATAGTTTGTTAATGTTAATATAAAGATTTACAATTGGGCGTCCCTATAAATTACCATATACACTCAATCGGACACGATGGGCGGGGTATTTATATGTACGAATAATCGTTCATTTAACCGGACACGGGAATGGATTAATAGCCACTAGAATAATTAAAACAGGGGTGAAATTACATTCAAGGGTAATTGGTGTAATTGTTAACAAAGTAGTAAAACCTTGGTTTACACGCAGTCGATAACCTGGTGTATTCATTAAACAAAGTATTAAAACCTTGTTACAATTCGAATCCCCAATTAGTTGGAATATTTAACTTCGGGTATAAGAATAATTTGACGAGGACACTCGCACTTTATATTTACGACTGATGGACTGTTATGGACAAAAACCAGACGGACATATTAAATAATCCAGGACAAAGGACAATTAACCCATGGGCATAAAACTAAAATCAACACGTCAAACATCATGATTACGGAAGTTTAAATAAGCATAATTCTTTTATTTCATATTTAATTTCTTTTATTTTATATTTAATTGCACTTCTAATTATCGCACTTTTATTTATTGTTATTTAATCGCACTTTTAATTATCGTACTTTTTAATTATCGCAATTTTATTTTATCGCACTTTTATTATTCGCAATTTCATTATCGTTATTTACTTTACGCTTTAAATTAAGTCTTTTATTTATTTAATATTTTACATTAGGTTTTAACTGCGACTAAAGTTTTAAAATCGACAAACCGGTCATTAAACGGTAAAAACCCCCCCTTTATAATAAAATTACTTAGATATATGTTTGTATTTTTATAAAAGTAAATTAATATAGCGTTAAGCTTTGTTTAAAGATTTCCCTGTGGAACGAACCGGACTTACTAAAAACTACACTACTTTACGATTAGGTACACTGCCTATAAGTGTTGTAGCAAGGTTTAAGTATATCCATTCTATAAATAAATAAATATCTTGTGTAAAATTGTATCGTATTTAATAGTATTTCGCACTAAAAATAATACTATTTTGTATACACCCCCTACGACATCAAGTATTTTTGGCGCCGCTGCCGGGGACACTCTTAAACGCCGGAAGCGCAACGCTAATATAAAAAAAAATGGATTTTTAGTTAACTTTTATTAAAATTCGTTTTTGTAAAAATACGTTTTAATTATTCGAAAATATAAAAAGAAAAACAAAAATATAAGTATTTTTAAGATTTTGTTAAATATTTAAGTTTTATAAGTTTCTTTATTTTTATTTTAGTTTATAAAAATATAAGTTTTATTTAAATATCTTTTATTTATATAAAAACAGAAAACAGAAAATAAAAAAAAATAAATAAAGAAAAACGCGTCGAATTTAATAAGCTGTCATCTGAATTTCTGAACCCCTTGACTCGCGGGGTTTTCTTTATAAATTACCGCAACTCGCGGAGTTTCTCTGACACCGACAGAAACCCTAAACTGCATTTATTACGGATTATTATTAATTATAATTATTATTAACCCTAATTATTATTAATATTATAATTAAGTTTTATTTTAATTTAAGTTTTATTTAATTTATATTTTAGTTTATTAAGTTTAATTAAATTGTAAAATTAATAGTTTAATAAAATAAATAATATAAAAATAATATTTTTATAAAAATTGTAATTTTTACAACTTTTTGTATATTTTTATAGTTTGTCCCTTTTTAATCGTTGTGGCGTAATATTTATATTTTTCGCTCATATTTAATTTTAAACTTAGTTTTTGCCATAGTCATTTTTACTCCTAGATTTTTAGGCTTTGCCATAGAATTCCTTAAGTGCTTTTTCTTTAGACTAAGATTTAGGTACTTTAGAATTTTGCGACGCCTTTTTAAGTTTTAGTTTCTTTTTAAGTTATTTCCATTTGGGATTTAGTTTTTCCTGTAAGCTTTAATATTTTTAGACACTTTTTACTATGTATCAATTATCATTCCAATTAGTAATTTCAATTTGCGATTATAATTTTAAGTTAGTTGTAGTAATAAGGTTAGGTTAGTCAAGTATTTTTAAGTTTTTATAAGTTTCTTTTATTTTTCCGTCACCTTTTATTTTTCAACCATTTTTTCTTTTTCGACCTTTTTCGACGAACTCTTTTTCTTTCTTATTTCTCGCTTTTCTAGTTTTAGGACATAGATTTTTATTCTACTTCTTATCTAAATTTCTTAAAATTACGAAAATTTATTTTAAGTGGTTAAATTAATAGACATCAAAATTTTCTGGTTCGTAGTAATAGTTGGATTTGCACGTGGACCGGGTTATTGGAGCCAAACAGTCCTCAATTATATTGAGACCAAACGAATCCTGCCCCTCTGCTGCATCTTTTGGCTATTCGAAACGTGGGCAAAATTAGAAAAGTCTATTAATTGGATAACTTATTATAATTTTTCTTTCCTTTTTAAAACTAATAGGATATTCAGTGAATGCACCGAGCAAGACGTTCACCACCTTTTGTACGTTCACCACCTGTAACTAGATCAAGACATTTAGCAAATATAACCGCCGTTGATTTTTTCTTTAGAATCGTCATCCAGTAGACCAAGTACTTCAGTTCAAATTTCCGATAATCCATTTTTTGAAACCAACATCACAATTGAGAATCCGGAAAATATTCAGGAACGGTTCGTAGATCCTGAACCATTAAACTTTCCTACGGAGCCACCAATCATTCAAACAGAGATTGTTGAGGAACGAACCATTAAATCAGAATCATCTAGTGATACCGATTCAACAAATTCAATTATGGAAAATCTGGAACCTTTAAGTATGGAAGACCGAATGAGAGCTAAACGCACTGGCCAAGGTCACGCAATTACTCATCCAGACATTAATGCACCAGATTATGAAATCAAAGGACAAATTCTACACATGGTGACAAATCAATGACAATTTAGTGGTGCGCCTAAGGAAGATCCAAATGAACATCTACGTACCTTTAATAGGATCTGCACACTATTTAAAATCCGAGAAGTGGAGGATGAACAGATATATCTCATGTTATTTCCCTGGACTTTAAAGGGAGAAGCCAAAGATTGGTTGGAATCATTACCTGAAGGGGCGATCGATACATGGGACGTTTTAGTTGAAAAATTTCTTAAACAATTCTTTCCTGCATCTAAAGCCGTAAGACTTCAAGCAGAAATTGTTACGTTTACACAGAAACCAAATGAAACTCTATATGAGGCGTGGACAAGATATGGAAAGTTGTTAAGAGGATGTCCGCAACATGGTTTAGACACCTGTCAAATAGTACAAATATTCTACCAAGGATGCGACATCACTACAAGGAAAGACATAGATATAGCAGCTGGTGGTTCTATTATGAAGAAAACCGAAACTGATGCTTACAAAATTATTGATAATACTGCTTCCTACTCACATGAGTGGCACCAAGAAAAAGACATCGTTAGATCATCTAAAGCAGCTAGAGCCGATTCTAGCCATGACTTAGATTCCATTTCCGCAAAGATAGATGCTGTGGAGAGACGAATGGAAAAGATGACTAAAGATATTCACTCAATACGAATTAGTTGTGAGCAGTGTGGAGGACCACATTTGACAAAAGATTGTCTCAGTATTGAATTAACAATGGAACAAAGAGAGAATATTTCATACATAAACCAAAGGCCTGGAAATAATTATCAGAATAATTATCAACCGCCAAGACCGATTTACAATCAAAACCAGAATTATAATAGAAATATTCCATACAACAACCAACAAGGTCCTAGCAATCAACAAGTATCCAATAAAACTTATAATCAGCAAAGACCTAATTTTCAAAACAAACCACCACAACAAACCGATGATAAAAAGCCGAATTTAGAAGATATGATGACGAAGCTAGTTGAAACTCAAACGCAGTTTTTCACATCTCAGAAACAAACCAATGAACAAAATGCTCAAGCATTTAGAAATCAACAAGCTTCTATTCAAAATCTGGAACAAGAAGTAAGTAACCTAGCAAGGTTAATTGGTGAAAGAAAACCGGGAAGTTTACCGAGCGATACAAATGCTAACCCCAGGAATGAAACAGCTAAAGCAATTACCACAAGAAGTGGTACAACACTTAAACCACCTGAAATACCTGTAACTTCTGATGAAACCATTCCTACTCCACAAGAACCATAACCTGATCAAGATAAGGAAAAAGAACCGGTAGTTGAAAAGGTTATTGAAGATAACACAGTTAAGGATAAACCTTATGTTAAACCATACCAACCACCACTTCCTTACCCGAGTAAAATGAAGAAAGAGAAACTTGAAGCTGAGCAATCCAAATTCTTGGATATGTTTAAGCAGATAAATGTAAATCTTCCTTTCATTGATGTGATTTCAGGAATGCCTAGATATGCTAAATTCTTGAAAGATCTAATCTCAAATAGAAAGAAAATGGAAGAGCTCTCGGCTGTTACTATGAATGCTAATTGTTCAGCAGTGCTGTTGAATAAGATACCAGAAAAATTATCTGATCCAGGAAGTTTCACAATTCCATGTTTTCTGGGTAGTCTTAGTTCAATAGAAGCATTGGCAGACTTAGGTGCTAGTATAAATCTAATGCCGTATTCACTATACACTAAACTAGACCTTGGAGAATTGAAACCAACCAGAATAAGCATACAACTAGCCAATAGATCAATAAAATATCCTAGAGGGATAATGGAGAACATGCTAGTTAAAGTTGGTACTTTAGTATTTCCAGTAGATTTTGTTGTTCTGGACATGGAAGAAGATTCTCAAGTTCCTCTCATATTAGGAAGACCATTCTTAAACACGGCTAAAGCAATGATAGACGTGTTCGGTAAGAAACTGACCCTAAGTATAGAGGATGAGAGTGTTACCTTTTCAGTTGATAGAGCAATGCAACAACCACAATCTGCAGATGATACATGTTATTATATTCAAACTATAGATGCACATGCAGAATTATTAGAAGAATTTCCAGAATTACAAGGAACAGGAGAATGTTCTTTAGGAGAAGGTAATGAACCAATTGATGAAGCTGAAATGTTAGCTACACTTATAGCTAATTGATATGAACCAACAACAGAAGAAATTCAAATGCTAAAAGAAGAAGACAGATATCGATATAAATCATCGATAGAAGAACCTCCGAAATTAGAGTTAAAGCCACTTTCAAACCATTTGGAATACGCTTATTTACATGGTGAATCTGAATTACCTGTAATAATATCGTCTTCTCTTACTGAAGATGAGAAATCACAACTCATTTCTGTGTTGAAAGCTCATAAACCAGCCATTGCATGGAAGATTCATGATATTAAAGGAATAAGTCCTTCGTATTGCACACATAAAATCCTTATGGAAGAAGATCATAAAACGTATGTGCAACGCCAACGAAGACTAAATCCTAATATGCAAGATGTAGTTAAGAAAGAGATTATTAAACTGCTAGATGCAGGTTTGATATATCCAATCTCTGATAGTCCATGGGTAAGCCCAGTTCAATGCGTACCTAAGAAGGGTGGCATGACTGTCATTACAAATGAGAAAAATGAGCTTATTCCTACTAGGACTGTAACAGGATGGCGTGTATGTATTGATTATAGAAAATTAAATGACGCCACCAGAAAAGATCACTTTCCCTTACCTTTCATAGATCAAATGTTGGAAAGATTAGCCGAAAATAGTTACTATTGTTTTCTAGATGGATTTTCCGGATATTTTCAAATTCCAATAGCACCCGAGGACCAAGAGAAAACCACATTCACGTGTCCTTATGGTACTTTTGCTTACAAACGCATGCCATTTGGACTTTGTAACGCCCCTGCAACCTTTCAAAGGTGTATGATGGCGATTTTTCACGACATGATAGAAGAATGCATGGAAGTTTTCATGGATGACTTTTCAGTCTTCGGTGATACATTTAAATCATGTCTAGTTAATCTGGAACGAATGCTAATTAGATGCGAAAAATCAAATCTAGTACTTAATTGGGAGAAATGCCATTTCATGGTTAAAGAAGGCATCGTTCTTGGACATAAAATTTCAAAAGAAGGAATTGAAGTGGATAGAGCTAAAGTAGATGTAATTGCTAAACTTCCACATCCCACAAATGTTAGAGGAGTTAGGAGTTTTCTAGGGCATGCCGGTTTTTACCGACGTTTCATAAAAGATTTTTCTAAAATTGCCACCCCTATGAATAAACTCCTAGAAAAGGATGCTCCATTCATCTTTTCAGATGAGTGTATCAAATCTTTTAATATTCTTAAAGAGAAACTCACTAATGCACCGATCATGATAACACCAAATTGGAATCTACCATTTGAACTAATGTGCGATGCAAGTGATTTTGCAATGGGAGCCGTTTTAGGACAAAGGATTGAAAAACGATTTCAACCTATATATTATGCTAGTAAGACGTTACAAGGAGCACAAACAAACTATACAACTACTGAAAAAGAACTCCTTGCTATTGTCTTTGCTTTTGACAAATTTCGATCATATCTCGTTCTAGCAAAAACGGTGGTCTATACCGACCATTCTGCTCTTAGATACCTATTTTCGAAACAAGATGCTAAACCAAGATTAATCCGTTAGATCTTACTCTTACAAGAGTTTGATATTGAAATCCGAGATAAAAGAGGAGCAGAAAATCTCGCCGCTGATCATCTTTCTCGTCTTGAAAATCCCGAATTAGAAGTTCTAAATGAATCAGCCATACAAGACAACTTTCCTGATGAATATCTATTGAAGATAGATTATAAAGAAATCCCATGGTTTGCAGACTATGCAAACTACTTAGTTTGTGGATTCCTTGAAAAAGGATTATCGTACCAAAGACGAAAGAAATTCTTCAGTGATATAAAACACTATTTCTGGGAAGATCCACATCTGTTTAAAAGTTGTCCCGATGGAATAATACGCCGATGTGTATTTGGAGATAAAGCTAGTAAAATTTTAAACCATTGTCACACAGGACCAACAGGAGGGCATTATGGGCCTCAACTAACAGCAAGAAAAGTTTATGAAGCTGGATTCTATTGGCCTACAATTTACAAAGACGCACACCTTCTTTGCAAATCCTGTGATGCATGTCAAAGGGCCGGAAAAATAAGTCAACGTGATGAAATGCCACAAAATGTCATCCAAGTATGTGAAGTATTTGACATTTGGGGTATTGACTTTATGGGTCCATTTCCAAAATCTAATAATAATCTATATATACTCGTAGCCATTGATTATGTATCTAAATGGACGGAAGCACAAGCTCTCCCAACTAACGATGCACGAGTTGTAGTCAACTTTTTAAAACGTCTTTTTGCAAGGTTTGGAACACCGAAAGCTTTAATAAGTGATCGGGGTACTCATTTCTGTAATAATCAACTTGAGAAAATTCTTAAAAGATATGGAGTAACTCATAAAATCTCCACCGCATATCATCCACAAACAAGTGGACAAGTTGAAAATACCAACCGAGCTTTAAAACGTATTCTAGAGAAAACCGTAGGATCAAATCCGAAGGAATGGTCCATTAAATTGGAGGATGCACTCTGGGCTTTTAGAATAGCCTACAAAACTCCAATTGGAACCACACCTTTTAGACTTGTTTATGGAAAAGCATGTCATCTTCCAGTAGAAATTGAATACAAAGCATTTTGGGCTTTGAAGACATGTAATCTTGATTTACATGAAGCCGGACGTCTACGATTAAGTCAACTAAACGAAATAGAAGAATTAAGACATGAAGCATACGAAAATTCGTTAATCTATAAAGAAAGAACGAAGAAATGGCATGATAAAAGAATCAGAAGTTCAATAGAATTTAAAGAAGGAGACAGAGTTCTTCTTTTCAATTCACGATTCAAGCTATTTCCTGGAAAATTGAAATCAAGATGGTCTGGACCATTCATAGTCAAAAGAGTTTTCCCATACGGAACGATAGAATTGATAAATTCAAATGGGATTGAATTTAAAGTTAATGGTCACAGAGTTAAACATTACATACATGGTCCGATGGAAGTCGACAACGAAGTTAATCACAATTTCGACACCACAACTAACTAAGTGTGGGGAGAATCAAGTCTTTAAAGGATAATATGTATTTCTGTTAGAGTTAGATTGTCTGTTTTCGTGTAGTTCTCGAAAATGGAACCCGAATGGTCTTTCCCTAGCAGACCCTAAAGAACTAGTCTTCTTCCCCCATTCTGAATTTTTATTTTTTTTTAGGTTTTTACAAAATGAAGACTGCCTGTGAACTAAACCATGGTCTAATGCTACACGCTTTGATCACTGAACGTAATAATGACATACTACCGAGTGAACTAGTATCAGTAATCAGAGAAAGAATGGACGGAGTTAGAAAAGAATCCAGATGCGAAGATAATAAGTTACAATTTGGTAAAGGAAAATCAAAATCCACAGCGAAAAGAAGAGCACGACACCTAGAACGATGTCACAAATGCGGAAAATGGTCACATGGAGGTAAATGTTCAAATAATCAAACCTATTCAAATACCGAATTTGTTACTTTATGCAGAGACGGACCGTTCGTATGTTTAGAAGAAAAGACACTGAATGCTCGAGGTTACGCCTATGTAGACATGGAAAATCAATTAAACCGACTATCTTATGAATGAGATAGATCATATAACTAAGAAATCTATTTCACAGGTATGTCTGTACAGTTTTTATTTTTATTTTTATTTTTAACCTTTTGATAATAAACGCTAATTTGTTCGCTAAAAAGTATTAAATTGGTATTAAATAAAATTAGGTTTGGCGACCGAAATTATTGATATCATTCAAAAATTTATTACATCACTGCGAAATTTAACGTTTATTCTTAAGGTATAAATATCTTTAAACAATCAACCCAAAATATTTCAAAAATTCGTCATGAGTTAAATTAGGTCTTGGAACCGAAATTACTTTACCGAAAAGAGGGGCGCATATTTTTGATAATATTTGATTGATTAAAGTGGGATAAAAAGACAAAAAAATTTTTAATTTTATTCTTACCATGTTTTTAATATTAATATTTAAATCTTAAATTAATATTGTAAACTTTGTAAAAACAATATATTTAAAATTGTAAATATTTGAAAAATTAATATAAGTTTGGTATGAATTTATAAATTTTTAAATTAAGTTTGGTGTGAATTTTTAATTTTTAAAATATAAATTTTTAATTTTATGCATTTCAATTTTAAGTTTGGTGTGAATTTTTTTTTTTATATTTAAGTTGTGCGAATTTAAAAATAAAAATTTACTTTATCTCATTAAGTTAAAAATATGATTTTTAAAATTCGTCGTAAGTTGAAGACTAGGTCTTTAAACCGAAATTGCTTTACCCGAGGGAGGGACGAGAACTTTTATTATCATTATTTTTAATCTTATTGAATTAAAGTATGCCAAAAACATTGAAAAAACCCAAAAATCTTAGCTTTTAAAACAATCGCTACAAAAAGACAAATTTTAAAATTTTGTCGAGGGACGGACTAGGACATCGATCCGAAACGACCTCGTCCTAAATAACAAGGGAAACAAAATTTTAAAATTAAGTACTTAATTGTTTTATAAGTTATTGATTATATAAAAAAAATAATAAATATATATCAAACTCCGCGACTCGCGGAGTTTGAAGGGTTATTCACCGCGAGTCGCGGAGGGATGAAAAATCAGAAAAAAAATAAAGAGCTGGAACAGATCAGTCCCAACCCCAAAACAATAAAAACCTGCGAAAAACTGCACGCGAAAAACCCGAAAAATACACCCCAAAATCACAATTTTTAACCGTTAATCACCAAATCTTTTGCTAAAATCATGTTGAGAAGGATGCTATCTAAGAATTACTCAAGAAAAATGGTAAATTTCTACACCTAAACACCATTTAATCCGAAATTTGGTGTTCTTGAGCAATTTTTTTCCCCAATTTGATTTTGATGCTTTTTAGTGTAATTATACTTAAATTGTTTATGTATTATGCTTGTATAACCTAGATTGATGCTGTTTAACATGATTAGAAGCCTTAAACTTCAAATTTTGAATAATCTAGGGTTTGTGTTCTTGAGCAAATTTGGGGCTTTTTGATATAAACAGGTTATGGCCGATTTTTGTCATGAATTGTTGCTAAATTAAGTAGTGTAACATGTTTAGGTAGTTAAATGATCCAAACTTTGAGCCTAAACATGATTTTGAGAATTAAAGTGGACTTTTTCAAGTCTAAAATTCATGAACTTGATCTTTGAAAGATAATGCCATTTGAGACTTGTTTAATTGCTAGTAATGATTATCTTGACATGTTATTTGAGTTGAATGTTTATGAACTTGGCGAACATTTTCGTATATGCTTATTTGAAAAAGTGTAGATTTGATAAAAATGTGAAAATGAGCTTAAGTTTGATATAAATTGATAATGTCATTGTAATTATTTTGATTGATGATTTTGCTGACACTAATGCATATTTGGATGCACAAAAATTGTGTTTGATGTGTTTTGCAGAATGAAAGGGGTGAATCTTCATCCCAAGCCCGCAATGCTCCTGCTGAGAATTTGGAACAACAGGAGGTGGATAACTACTACAAGCAGGATATACCTCATCCAGTCATGACCTTTTCCGATATGCACTTGGAAGAGTTGCACCCGAACCTGAGATTTGACAGACTTTGGATAGATTATCCAAAATATCAACGGGGTTTGCATACTCTTCATTCTAAGGTTGTTGAGGTACCGAGGGTCATAGAATGGGGACCCTTAGAAGCTGTAGAATTGGCCGGGCCAATTAGGGAATTACTTGTACAGAGGTATGGTAATTCTTCTTTTAATGACTGGGTACGTTTATTCACCATACGTAGACCTGTATATAAAGTATGGTGTGAAGAATTGTTATGTAGTATAGAGTTGAATGATCGGGTAGCCAGTTTAACCGATCGTTCTTTTATTAGATTTTTGTTAGGCGGTTCGATGCGCCACATGTCTTTACTGGACATGGCTCAGGCTTTACGTATATATACGCCTGAGGAATTAGCGTCTGCCGATTGTAGAGGATTGATACTAAACGGTAGAAAGATAGATGAAAATTTTGATACACACGGTGTGTGGAGTCAAATGACAAGCCATCACCGTTTCAAAGGGGGAAATTACTCTTATTTGGATATAGATAGAGCCGAATTAAGAGTGATACATAGGTTTTTAGCTAATTCGATTACACAAAGGGGTAAGAACAAGGAAAAAGTAAATGAACAGGATTTGTTTTAACATATGTGTATTCGAGACCCACAAAGCGCTGTAAGTATACCGTATTGTGTGGGTTATTATTTATCAGCTATGGTTCGGGGGATGCGACCGCAAAACATAATAGGAGGTGGTATTTTTATTACTTTGATTGGTGAATATCTCGGTGTGGATATAAGTCGGGGGGGATTATTAGTAGAAGAACCAGAACCCCGCGATACTATAGGTTTAAATGTATACCATGGTGCGAAAGTTTTGAAGAGGTGAAATAACGCCGCAGTACGATACCATGGTAGACATCCACAGGTGGAGAGAAACCAACAGCAAGGTAATGTAGGAGGGGGGAATGAGATGCAAGAAATGCAAAGGTTTATAGCTTCTCAGGAATACGAAAATGCTAGACAGAGAGCATTTGAAGATTGGCAAGTTCATCAGAACCAAATCATAGCTCATTGCCAACATATAGGTAGAAACTATATTCCTACACCGAAACCCATCTTCCCTCCCTGGTCTATAGAGATGCAGCCACCGTATCCTACGTATGACCCTGCCGAAGCATTCTATAGCACCTATGGTTATGCCTGGAACCCCTATTGGTACCAGTATCATCCCTAGTATACTTAGTTTTATTTATTTTGTAATTTGTAATTATTGATACGTTTAATACTTTTGTTAATATTGTAATCATTTTTACAATTATCTAACTTTTATTCTTAGATTTTAATAATTTTTGAATGTGGGGTAATATACCAAACTTCAAAAATATGTATATATGTTTGCAGTTTATCTTATGTACACAACAGGGTAAAACAACGCATTTTCAAAGACTGGCATTAAGTTCAGAAAAAGCAACTAATTTTGACGACAAGATGCAAAATATATGTGAAATAACAACAAGACGGAATGAACAAATGATGTGCACTATTTATCATTCAGCAAACAAACGCCAATATATTTGGAAACTTGGGTAAAAATTTAATCATTTTCACACAAATCACCCTCAATAATTTAAATTGTTACTGATTTCTTGCAAATGAGGGCATTGCAGGATCTTAAGTGTGGGAAGGGGTTAAATTCTTTCGGATTTTTAAAATTTTTTTTTTTTACTTTATACACTTGGTTACCATTAAAATACTAGTAAAGCAGTAGTTGTATTAGAATCTAGTGCTCTCTGATAAAAAAAGAACAGCCCTAGTCTTATATACTGACTACCCAATTCTAGTAAAATTTTTCAAAATTTTCAATTAAATGAACTAAAAATCATGTTTATACATATTTATGAACGATAAAACTAGGTTTTAACACCGAAATTATTGTTACCTCAAAAAGGACATAAATTGAGAAACAAACCAAAATGTTAAAATTCATTTAAAATGGAATAGAGGACGATAAAAAGGAAAATAAAAGCCAAGTGTGGGAAAATTTACCAAGTTATCTTAAACATATGTCACATATATCTGTAACAAATAACTGAAAATACTTTTTCTTTGGACTAAACTAAACTGTTTTACCCGATGAAAGAAAAGAAGAGATGGATCTACACGATGAATCAATTCCATCATTAAAAGGAAGTAAAGTCTTCCGAAAAAGAAACGCGCTTCTTGATTTAGGTCATGAAGTTGTCGTCCAGACCAGCTGTAGGTTGACGAAAAATCTAGAAAAGTCATCACTAAAATCAGCAGGAAATCCACGGACCTCAGCATTAAACAGGGTCGCCAAGTGGTTAGATTTATCCTAACCATGAGAAGGATTTATCTCGTACAATGGGGGGCACCATGCAAATTAGCTTGATAAGACTAATGAATCAGATCCCCAGAAAGGATAATCTCCTTAAAAGATCAAAAATCAGCTTTTAAGCCTGATATTACTCAATCCTAGAGATTGACCTTAAAGATTGAGAATTACAAACTCATGGAATTCGATGATATCTAAACTCGAGCTTAAACGAGAAAATATTTTGATCAAAATTACAAACCGATTTGTTTTCTGAAAACCCTATTTTCAATGCGTTCATTACCATTGAACGTAAAATCCTAGGAATTCACCTGGAATTCATTAGGTCACCTGAACTAAATCGGGTGTCAACCGTAAGAACGGTGGTTGCATAGTGGTCAAAGACAGGACCTTGTGCCATACCGAAAAATTATAAGGGTGAACTTTACTATTGCTCCTACCAAGGATAGTAATTGCGTCCGACACGTTATAGACCATAATTAAAAGCATGTCAGGGGACATTGCCTTAACAGTTGCTTGTTCAACGCTTTCCTTTACAACCGAACGGTAGTTTATCGAAAGGTAATATACGGAACAAGTAAACTGGACGTGTTGCTTTCCAAATACAAGGTTAGCAAGTGGGTGACACAAAACCATAAGTTTTGAGCTAAAATTTTCAAATCTGAAACCCACCAAACCCACAAAAATATTTTGCAAACACCGGTAAAGGGTTATTCCGGAAAACTTATCTAGGGTAAAAACTAGATTTAATTTTCAAAAGATCAAATGTTTTCATAAAGATCCAATTTCCTTAATGGATCTAAATTTTTATAGTCATGTGGGACTGTAAACCATAACGTTACTACCATTGTTTATACCACCGTATAAAAAAATCACTGATGTACAAAGTGTGAAGAATAAAGAAGTGATTCTAGTATTTCAAGACGATATTGCTTGAGGACAAGCAACGCTCAAGTGTGGGAATATTTGATAATGCTAAAAACGAACATATATTTCATAGCATTATTCCTCAAGAAAGACAAGCTTTTAGTTGCAATTGTTCTATTTACAAGTGATATTCGTTTAAATAATAAAAGGTGAAGACAAAAGACAGATTCGACGAATTGAAGACGCAAACGACCAAAAAGCTCAAAAGTACAAAAAACAATCAAAAAGGTTCCAATTATTGATAAAAAACGTCTCGAAATTACAAGAGTACAAGATTCAAAACGCAAAGTACAAGATATTAAATTGTACGCAAGGACGTTAGAAAATCCGGAACCGGGACCAGAGTCAACTCTTAACGCTCGACGCAACGGACTAAAAATTACAAGTTAACTATGTATATAAATATAATATAATATATAATTAATTATATTAATTATATATATATTATATTTATAAATAAAAACTGTCGGCAGAGAAAGACTCCAAGGGACTGAGCTGTAATTTCATTCTCCGCGACTCGCGGAGTTTGAAGGCAAAAATGCCGCGAGTCGCGGAGCCCCAAAATGAAATTCTGCCTATAAAGCCAACCGAATTCTGATCGTAAAAATCAATCTTTTTCTTCCTCATTCATACGTAAAATTTATATTTATATTTATAATTTATATTTTAATTTTAATTTTAATTATAATTCTAATAATAAGGGTATGTTAGCGAATATTGTAAGGGTGTAAGTCGAAATTATGTCCGTGTAACGCTACGCTATTTTTAATCATTGTAAGTTATGTTCAACCTTTTTACATTAATGTCTCATAGCTAAGTTATTATTATGCTTATTTAAAACGAAGTAATCATGATGTTGGGCTAATTACTAAAATTGGGTAATTGGGCTTTGTACCATAATTGGGGTTTGGACAAAAGAACGACACTTGTGGAAATTAGACTATGGGCTATTAATGGGCTTTATATTTGTTTAACTAAATGATAGTTTGTTAATGTTAATATAAAGATTTACAATTGGGCGTCCCTATAAATTACCATATACACTCAATCGGACACGATGGGCGGGGTATTTATATGTACGAATAATCGTTCATTTAACCGGACACGGGAATGGATTAATAGCCACTAGAATAATTAAAACAGGGGTGAAATTACATTCAAGGGTAATTGGTGTAATTGTTAACAAAGTAGTAAAACCTTGGTTTACACGCAGTCGATAACCTGGTGTATTCATTAAACAAAGTATTAAAACCTTGTTACAATTCGAATCCCCAATTAGTTGGAATATTTAACTTCGGGTATAAGAATAATTTGACGAGGACACTCGCACTTTATATTTACGACTGATGGACTGTTATGGACAAAAACCAGACGGACATATTAAATAATCCAGGACAAAGGACAATTAACCCATGGGCATAAAACTAAAATCAACACGTCAAACATCATGATTACGGAAGTTTAAATAAGCATAATTCTTTTATTTCATATTTAATTTCCTTTATTTTATATTTAATTGCACTTCTAATTATCGCACTTTTATTTATTGTTATTTAATCGCACTTTTAATTATCGTACTTTTTAATTATCGCAATTTTATTTTATCGCACTTTTATTATTCGCAATTTCATTATCGTTATTTACTTTACGCTTTAAATTAAGTCTTTTATTTATTTAATATTTTACATTAGGTTTTAACTGCGACTAAAGTTTTAAAATCGACAAACCGGTCATTAAACGGTAAAAACCCCCCTTTTATAATAAAATTACTTAGATATATGTTTGTATTTTTATAAAAGTAAATTAATATAGCGTTAAGCTTTGTTTAAAGATTTCCCTGTGGAACGAACCGGAATTACTAAAAACTACACTACTTTACGATTAGGTACACTGCCTATAAGTGTTGTAGCAAGGTTTAAGTATATCCATTCTATAAATAAATAAATATCTTGTGTAAAATTGTATCGTATTTAATAGTATTTCGCACTAAAAATAATACTATTTTGTATACACCCCCTACGACATCAATTAACTTAATTCTTTTGGGCTATTTTTGAAGGAAATGGCACCGACGACTCATCAGAATTTGAACATGAGCGAGAAAGACTTCTGTGTTTTCCTTGCAGCAAACATAGCTGCAGTACAGGCTGCGATGCAAAATAACAATAACTCTGGATCTAGCAGTGGAACTAATTACACAAGAAATCGTGTAGGATGCTCCTACAAAGAATTCACTGCCTGCAAACCTTTGGAATTTGATGGAACCGAAGGACCAATTGGATTGAAACGGTGGACCGAGAAAGTCGAATCGGTGTTTGCCATAAGTAAGTGTAATGAAGAGGACAAAGTTAAGTATGCTACGCATACCGTCACAGGTACTGCGTTAACATGGTGGAACACCTATACTGAATAGGTAGGACAAAATGCTGCTTACGCACTACCGTGGTCGGCATTCAAGCAATTGATGAACGAGCAGTACCGTCCTAGAAACGAAGTCAATAAGCTCAAGGTAGAACTTAGAGAGTTACGAACACAAGGGTTCGACATTACCACATATGAATGACGATTCATAGAGTTGTGCATATTGTGTCCAGGAGCGTTCGAAGATGAAGAAGAGAAGATCGACGCGTTTGTAAAAGAGTTACCAGTAAGGATTCAAGAAGATGTGAGTTCACACGAGCCCGCTTCCATACAGAAGGCAATTCGAATGGCTCATAAACTCATGAATCAGATTGAGGGAAGAATTAAAGAGCAGGCGGTTGAAGAAGCCAACACGAAACAACTCAAGAGGAAGTAGGAGGAAAACGGTGACAAGAGTCACCAGTGTAACAACAACAACAATTACAACCACAATCGCAACAACTATCCCAACAACCGCAACAACAATCGCAACAATAACCACAATCCTAACAATAACTACAACAAACATCCCAACAACTACAACAACCGTTTCAACAACAATAACAATCCCAACAATAACCTCAATAACAACAACGGCAACAAAAACCAAAAACAGCCATGTCATAGGTGTGAAGAAAATTACCCGGGGTTTTGCACGACATTTTGCAACTGGTGTAAAAGAAATGGTCATAGCACGAAAAAGTGTGAGGTATACGGACCAAAGTTTAACAGAACTAAAGGAACAAATAGTGTCGGAACAAGTAATGCCGGAACAAATAGTGTCGGAGCAAGTTATACCAATGCTGTTTGTTATAAATGTGGAAAACCAGGCCACATTATTAGAAATTGCCCGAATCAGGGGAATACTAATGGGCAGGGCCGCGGAAGAGTTTTCAATATTAATGCGGCAGAAGCACAGGAAGACCCGGAGCTTGTTACGGGTACGTTTCTTATTGACGATAAATCTGCTTATGTTTTATTTGATTTGGGTGCGGATAGAAGCTATATGAGTAGAGATTTTTATGCTAAATTAAGTTGCCCATTGATGCCTTTGGATAGTAAGCTTTTACTCGAATTAGCAAACGGTAAATTAATTTCAGCAGATAATATATGTCGGGAGAGAGAAATTAAATCGGTGGATGAAACGTTTAAAATTGATTTAATACCTGTCGAGTTAGGGAGTTTTGATGTAATAATTGCCATGGACTGGTTGAAAAAGGTGAGAGCAGAGGTCGTTTGTGTAGTGACCCGGAAATTTCCGATCAAATTTAAACTTTAATCTTTATATGTATCCGACACGATAAGCAAAATCTGTAATGTTGAGTCTCGAAAAGTTTGAAAACTATATTCATGTAATCAATTACCCTTTGACCATGTCTGACGATTCACGAACAAAAATGTGTAAATAGAAATGTATGTGTATGTACATATGTGTATTTTTTTTAAGCTAAGAAATATTGATAAAACATTTAAGAGCTTGGTGATACAAAAATAGATTATGAGATTATTATGTGACTTGAAAGCATTGAACGAATTAGTTGATATGAATATAAACTACGAGATCTATTTTATGAACATAGAAATGCTATCACAGTAGTTAGTGAATAATACTTTACTTGAACGTATTTGTTCGATGTAAGTTTATCAATGAGATTAAAAGATAATATCAAGTGATTGATTTATCAGGTACATTGAATTATAATTACGAGTCTTTGTTATGAGGTCCACTTGAATTAGAAAACTCTTACTTTTAACGGTATTCGGAATATTTAGTAAAGTGATTCCATGTAAGAACAAAAGTGTTATTATTGAGGATTAGACAGAGGTTAGCGGAGAGTCTCGTTTAATTATCAAAAGCGTACCTTGCAATGATTGACTTGTGTCACTTGGTAGGTTAATTATTTAGTTTTCTTAATATTGAAGACGTTTTACGATATAGATGAAACCTTTTAAAGAATGATTTTGAATATAACTAATTCTGGAAAACTAAATTATATTTATTCAATTTGGTACAAACACATTTTTTTTCGATATAATAGAATTTGATATTTTTATGGATTTTCAATGATATAAAAATAAAAATAAATATAAAATAAAGATTTCTAATGAGCACCAAAAGACTACAACATTTCATCACAAGATTGAAAGTTAAAATGTTAGAAATCACTAAACCTGCGCACTTGCACGAGAAAAATCATAACTAAATCATACTGACTCGAAAAAGGGTGATTCCGGTGTCCAAACGACCGTAACTCAAAAATCTACAACTTTCATGAAGACACCATACACGAATCGTGTACCTATCTACACGAAACGTGTAATCTTGTGCTGACATATTTTGGTGGCGGCTCACTATGCAACATGTTTTTAATTTTTATTAATATTATATTATATTATTATATTATTTATAAATCTATATATATAGGATCGATCATAATTGTTTTCTAACTATCTATCTCTCACACTCTCTCTATAATTATATTTATTATTATTATTGTTAGTGTTATTATTATTATTATTATTAGTATTATTATACATAAAATACTACGACGAGGTCATGAGCGAGTTATTTCAAAACGGGTTTTATGAGCGGGATAGAGCTAAGGAAATTATGAGTTATGGTTATGGAAGTGATGGGTATTGTTCATGGGTATGCTTGTGAGGTTAAACTAGTGTTTGTCACCTCCATTGCGTCTACGTACATTTCCTACAATATTGAACCTCAATATTGATACGTGAGTACTCCTAATTTAATTTTTACATACTAATAGTGTATCCCTGACTAGTGCTCGAGAAAATAGGATTATGCATGCTTGTAAATTTGATAGTGCCCTTAGATAGGTTATGCCGAATCTTAAAGGTTGTTATATTATAGTTGAAGGAAGATATAAGATTTGCATGTCCTTAAAAAGCTAGAAAAAAATTAAGAACTTTTCCTTTAGATGCCAAATAGATTTGATGGACGGATTAAAAGTTATAGTCAATTAAAATTTCGTAAAAATGATTATTATCGTCGTTAATATCGTTGTCTTAATTTTTTATCAAATTGTTATTATTCCAAAATAACACGACTGTTACTTATTATTATTATCAATACTATATTATTAACTAGAAATGTAATACAAATTATATAACTACCTTAATAGAATCTATCGCAGTATTTTTATGATATTAAATGAACTTTATAAGTTTTATTACTTAAGATATATAAAAGTATATTTTAATATAAAATTTTATTTATAAACAAATTATATTATTTACTTTATTAAATCTTTAAAAAAAAAAATATTTTAAAAATATAAAACGACGATATTTAAATTATATAATAAAACATTTATAAAGTTTTGAAATCATTTGGAGTTAAACTAATTTTTGTCGACCTTTGCATACTAGACTCGAGCATTAGGATTGTGGTACACTATGACTTAACTTAATGTATTAGACAAATATTGACAAATACATAATTATATATAAATAATTTAGATTCGTGAATCCAAGGCCAACCTTACACTTGTTCAATGATGTTATATGTATTTTTACTACAAAATACAGTATGGTGAGTTTCATTTGCCTTTTTACCCTTTATATTTTTGGGCTGAGAATACATGCGCAATTTTTATAAATGTTTTACAAAATAGACACAAGTACGTGAAACTACATTCTATGGTTGAATTATCGAAATCGAATATGCCCCTTTTTATTAAGTCTGGTAATCTAAGAATTAGGGAACAGACACCCTAATTGACGCGAATCCTAAAGATAGATCTATTGGGCCTAACAAACCCCATCCAAAGTACCGGATGCTTTAGTACTTCGAAATTTATATCATGTCCGAAGGAGGATCCCGGAATGATAGGGGATATTCTTATATGCATATTGTTAATGTCGGTTACCAGGTGTTCACCATTTGAATGATTATTTTTGTCTCTATGCATGGGACGTATATTTATGAGAACTGGAAATGAAATTCTTGTGGTCTATTAAAATGATGGAAATAAATGATTATGATAAACTAATGAACTCACCAACCTTTTGGTTGACACTTGAAAGCATGTTTATTCTCAGGTTTGAAAGAGATCTTCCGCTGTGCATTAGCTCATTTTAAAGATATTACTTGGAGTCATTCATGACATATTTCAAAAGACGTTGCATTCGAGTCGTTGAAGTTCATTAAAGATTATTATTAAGTAAATGACAGATTAGGTCATTTATAGTTTGGATATTATGAAATGGTATGCATACATGTCAATTTTCGATGTAAAGAAAGATTGTCTTTTAAAAACGAATGCAATGTTTGTAAAATGTATCATATAGAGGTCAAATACCTCGCAATGTAATCAACTATTGTGAATCGTTTATAATGTATATGAACGGGTCCTTTCAGTTGGTATCAGAGCGGTGGTCTTAGCGAACCAGGTCTGCATTAGTGTGTCTAACTGATAAGTCGTTAGGATACATTAGTGAGTCTGGACTTCGACCGTGTCTGCATGTCAAAAGTTTTGCTTATCATTTCGTGTCAAAAATTACCTGCTTATCATTTTTAAGTCTAGACGCGCTTTCCTGCATTTATTGCATAATAGTGTATAGACGAATTCTTATCTTAGCATATCTGATACTGTGAACTTTGACTGACATTTTTCAAAGATTCTCCGTAATTTATGGGATTTTGATATTATATATACATATGTAAATTATGTATAGAAAGATATCAAATCTAACTCCTATAATCTATTTCATATCAAAAATTCATTCCCTTGATCATACGAGATGGATCCCTCAACCAGTTCGAATTCCTCAGATTACGACAGCTATTCCGATATGGAGTCTCATTCCAGCTCCGAAAGCAGTATGACAGGAATAGATCAACCAATCAGTCATCACCTATTCTGGATGAAATGGGGATGGGTTCGTAGCCTCCTCAATTATTGGAGACAAGAAGAAGGTGATCCTTTCCATCCACCAAATTGCCCTATTGACAATGAACCTGAAGCACTTACCGGCGAACCTGTTCGAGAAACCATTTTCTCTCTCATCTCCAGAGTATCTCGTCACGATTATATACTACACCAAATTCTTGATTATATTTATCCGCTCGTCCGAACCGACGATCACCCCGGTGTAATAGAAGAAGTTAACGAGCTTCGCGCTCGGGTAGTGGCTTTGGAGAATACGGTGCGAAGGTTACAAACACCATCAGCAGCATCAGCAGTGTAACCAGTACCGCCAGTAACATCCACATCGCAAGTCTCAATACTAAAAGCACCAGCAGCATCACCGACATCAACATCAACCACCATTATTAACATCAACAGGATCATTACCACCACCAACAATCACATCCGCATCACACACCTCAATATCCCAATCTGTATATCGGATATCAACGTCACACGCACCAAAGATACCAAGGAGTACCAACAACAACAAACGATGAAGTATTGATTCATAACTTCATCGGAGAAACATTCTGTGGTGATTAGGTAATCTCTAAAGTTTTAGAGATTATCTATCTCAGCCTTAACCGTAAACCAGATGAGTGGACAGAGATGATAGAGAGAAGAACCGAAACCCTAACAAGACTGGTGCGTAAGGTACAAGCTAGACTTGTTTTACCAACATCATCAGCAGTACCAATAGCCTCACCAACACAGTCAATGCTGTCAACATTGTGAGAATCGTCAGCACCTCTAACCTCACAAGTTTCGCCAATTCAAGAATCACTGTGGAAACCATTACAAATTAATAACAAGTATATTGTATCAACGAGTTATGAAGTATTAACTCAGTTCCTCCGAAGAATTTATATGTATATTCTATAAAAATTTTTTTACCATAATAAATCTTTGTGTACTAAGCTATTATGTATGGAACTTAACTATCTGGTTAATTCATATTACTAATTTGCTATGATGTACATTCTTCGTTAACAATTTAATCATTGTTGACTACAATCTCTGCTTCAACTCAATGAATTTTATTTCATAATAAATCAAGTGTATCATTCAATAACATGTTTGATTATACACTTTCATCTTTGATATACCCGAAATTTACGGGAAAACAATATTCGTATCTTGCGAAGTTAGCAAGAGTTCCATGAGCATCAGCATGATTCACTAAGGAAATACATATAAATATTGAAGCATTGATTACATTAGTGAAATACTCCGCAAAGTTTATGTAATTTCTAATGTTTTAGAGAAAATTCATTTCTAATTCAATCCGAAAATCAAATGAGCTTAGTATGATATTAACTCATTGAATCTGTACTACATCTGAAGAAAATATACCCACATATATTTTCATAAAGATTGTAATGAGAATTCTTGTTCAAAATATTATTTGTGAAATTTTTTTAACGGGTAGGTAATACCCGAGAGATATATAAAATCACAATTAATATGTTACATTCTTCAATTCTGATTCAATAATCATCAACTAAACCAATATACATTCTTCTATAGAAATCAAAACAATCATACTCATTCGAATCTAATTACATATTCTGATTTTGGGAATTTCAGAATTCAACTCGAGATACAACCAAAATCATCACTCTTAGATCCTTATATTTTTCAAAGCTATACTTTGACTTCAAAACTGTGATAGCACATCACTTTTAATCGTAACACACAAGATGGATATGAGAAATCATTCGGGATTTAGGACGATTTCATCATTTGGATATTGACTATGACAATCTGTAATCAAAACCCTCCGAAATTCTAGAAGACACTTCAAATAATAAACAATTGAGATGATGATCCAACCACACGTTACCCGAAGTTTTGTACCTGAAAAACTCTCGAAACCAAAGTCATAATCTAACATGTACCTGCGTCGAATTCTTCTAGCAAGAACAACATTTCGATTCCTTTTCAAAGTAGCCAATTTTGTCACGGATCCAGCAAGTCAACTTTGATTTTTTCAGTCGGACCAGTCTTATTATAACCCTGATAGATACGTTGCCCTTTCGTCATTATTACTGGGGAACCTTTCATATTCCACCATATTACCACCAGCGTTTAATCATCTAAAACACGATTCTTCTGAACCCACCTCAGATTGATAACCAGAGATTCAGATATTATTGCATTAAATGCAGAGGAAACATAAAAATGGTAGATGGTTTAAACGGTCAAAAGTTTGATGATAAAAGATAGTGAGTTGGTAAAGCTCAGAAAAAGAAAGGATTTGGTACTGAAAAATGGATTGAGCAAAGTATGAAGGAAGCCATGGACAAATCACAGAGACTGAATCTGCCTTCAAAGGATCCAAATGATTCAGTGCCTGCTGAACTCGTTAGCGAACACCTTATTTCTTATTCTAAATCTCCACAGACAAATATTCTTCATCATCATCATATCTTGAATATTCTAAGATATCATAGTATCTTTCATTATAAATATCCTTGATAATTCTGAAGATATTTTCATAAGTATTCTCATTTGAAATCAATTATCTCTCTGTAATATCTGCAACATAAAAAGAAACTGTGTTAGTTTCTAAATACTGAAAAATTCGAATATGAATGTTTTTGAAGTAGTGTTGGGAACTGATACATGAGTTAATATAATATAATGACACTTGATCAACGTCATTATATTACAGTAGGTCATGTTAAGTTTCTAATGGGATGTGATGATTCACAGCACCATCATCATGTGCCATTTACACGACTCTTACATTCGATCTAATCCTTAAACATAGCAAGAAAATATTTCTTGATGATTCGATCTTTTACAGGATATTCTGGTAATTTGACAAGTCAAAATCGCATCATTAAGATTTCCTTCTTAGAACATTAACTATGTTCATTCCGAAATTCATAACTGCAAATTCTGGACCATTACTCGCTTGACTCGAGGACGGGAAGAGGAAACGAAAGAATGAAGCTCCGAACTAGAAATTGGAGCATAAACCGCAGCAAATAAAAGAGAATATTAATTATGGGTGACAATGATTATAGAAGACAGATGCAGGGGCATCGAAATATAAGGGAAGATATAAAACTCAACAACCACCCTGAAGCTACAAACCGTGCATATCAATACGTATTGCCACGTAAAGGCACGGAAAAATTAATAACACTATAACCCCAAGATAATAGTAGAAGTAAATAAAATCTTCCGGTGGTAGATGAAAGAGAAGGATGACAGATGTAAAAATTAAGAGTATATCAAGGATCAAAATGGGATGGAGCATATTGACGAATGTTTTAAAGTATGAACTGAGGAGAAAGAATAGAAGGTGTGAGTTGTAAGGAAACAAAGAGGGTGGATTTATAGAAAAATATCCGACAGAGCAATCGGAACAGATTATTACATTTACTCAAAGAAGATCCTGACTTCCTAAGTCGCCGAAGAACCAAATCTTATTACGAAAATTTTCTTTAAATCCCTTAAATTCCGGAAATCAATCATAGCTACGTCATCAGTTAAAACAAATCTACATTTACTCATTTCGCTCTTTTACTATAGCTTCACTCATACGCTTCGAGAAATCGAATTATTTTATCCGTACTTCTTAATCATGATAAAACTCTATGTATCAGCTTATATTCGTCATAATAACATTCTTACTATTAGCTATGACGACCTCTATCAAATTTCGGGACGAAATTTCTTTTAACGGGTAGGTACTGTAGTGACCCGGAAATTTCCGATCAAATTTAAACTTTAATCTTTATATGTATCCGACACGATAAGCAAAATCTGTAATGTTGAGTCTCGAAAAGTTTGAAAACTATATTCATGTAATCAATTACCCTTTGACCATGTCTGACGATTCACGAACAAAAATGTGTAAATAGAAATGTATGTGTATGTACATATGTGTATTTTTTTTAAGCTAAGAAATATTGATAAAACATTTAAGAGCTTGGTGATACAAAAATAGATTATGAGATTATTATGTGACTTGAAAGCATTGAATGAATTAGTTGATATGAATATAAGCTACGAGATCTATTTTATGAACATAGAAATGCTATCACAGTAGTTAGTGAATAATACTTTACTTGAACGTATTTGTTCGATGTAAGTTTATCAATGAGATTAAAAGATAATATCAAGTGATTGATTTATCAGGTACATTGAATTATAATTACGAGTCTTTGTTATGAGGTCCACTTGAATTAGAAAACTCTTACTTTTAACGGTATTCGGAATATTTAGTAAAGTGATTCCATGTAAGAACAAAAGTGTTATTATTGAGGATTAGACAGAGGTTAGCGGAGAGTCTCGTTTAATTATCAAAACCGTACCTTGCAATGATTGACTTGTGTCACTTGGTAGGTTAATTATTTAGTTTTCTTAATATTGAAGACGTTTTACGATATAGATGAAACCTTTTAAAGAATGATTTTGAATATAACTAATTCTGGAAAACTAAATTATATTTATTCAATTTGGTACAAACACATTTTTTTTCGATATAATAGAATTTGATATTTTTATGGATTTTCAATGATATAAAAATAAAAATAAATATAAAATAAAGATTTCTAATGAGCACCAAAAGACTACAACATTTCATCACAAGATTGAAAGTTAAAATGTTGGAAATCACTAAACCTGCGCACTTGCACGAGAAAAATCATAACTAAATCATACTGACTCGAAAAAGGGTGATTCCGGTGTCCAAACGACCGTAACTCAAAAATCTACAACTTTCATGAAGACACCATACACGAATCGTGTACCTATCTACACGAAACGTGTAATCTTGTGCCGACATATTTTGGTGGCGGCTCACTATGCAACATGTTTTTAATTTTTATTAATATTATATTATATTATTATATTATTTATAAATCTATATATATAGGATCGATCATAATTGTTTTCTAACTATCTATCTCTCACACTCTCTCTATAATTATATTTATTATTATTATTGTTAGTGTTATTATTATTATTATTATTAGTATTATTATACATAAAATACTACGACGAGGTCATGAGCGAGTTATTTCAAAACGGGTTTTATGAGCGGGATAGAGCTAAGGAAATTATGAGTTATGGTTATGGAAGTGATGGGTATTGTTCATGGGTATGCTTGTGAGGTTAAACTAGTGTTTGTCACCTCCATTGCGTCTACGTACATTTCCTACAATATTGAACCTCAATATTGATACGTGAGTACTCCTAATTTAATTTTTACATACTAATAGTGTATCCCTGACTAGTGCTCGAGAAAATAGGATTATGCATGCTTGTAAATTTGATAGTGCCCTTAGATAGGTTATGCCGAATCTTAAAGGTTGTTATATTATAGTTGAAGGAAGATATAAGATTTGCATGTCCTTAAAAAGCTAGAAAAAAATTAAGAACTTTTCCTTTAGATGCCAAATAGATTTGATGGACGGATTAAAAGTTATAGTCAATTAAAATTTCGTAAAAATGATTATTATCGTCGTTAATATCGTTGTCTTAATTTTTTATCAAATTGTTATTATTCCAAAATAACACGACTGTTACTTATTATTATTATCAATACTATATTATTAACTAGAAATGTAATACAAATTATATAACTACCTTAATAGAATCTATCGCAGTATTTTTATGATATTAAATGAACTTTATAAGTTTTATTACTTAAGATATATAAAAGTATATTTTAATATAAAATTTTATTTATAAACAAATTATATTATTTACTTTATTAAATCTTTAAAAAAAAAAATATTTTAAAAATATAAAACGACGATATTTAAATTATATAATAAAACATTTATAAAGTTTTGAAATCATTTGGAGTTAAACTAATTTTTGTCGACCTTTGCATACTAGACTCGAGCATTAGGATTGTGGTACACTATGACTTAACTTAATGTATTAGACAAATATTGACAAATACATAATTATATATAAATAATTTAGATTCGTGAATCCAAGGCCAACCTTACACTTGTTCAATGATGTTATATGTATTTTTACTACAAAATACAGTATGGTGAGTTTCATTTGCCTTTTTACCCTTTATATTTTTGGGCTGAGAATACATGCGCAATTTTTATAAATGTTTTACAAAATAGACACAAGTACGTGAAACTACATTCTATGGTTGAATTATCGAAATCGAATATGCCCCTTTTTATTAAGTCTGGTAATCTAAGAATTAGGGAACAGACACCCTAATTGACGCGAATCCTAAAGATAGATCTATTGGGCCTAACAAACCCCATCCAAAGTACCGGATGCTTTAGTACTTCGAAATTTATATCATGTCCGAAGGAGGATCCCGGAATGATAGGGGATATTCTTATATGCATATTGTTAATGTCGGTTACCAGGTGTTCACCATTTGAATGATTATTTTTGTCTCTATGCATGGGACGTATATTTATGAGAACTGGAAATGAAATTCTTGTGGTCTATTAAAATGATGGAAATAAATGATTATGATAAACTAATGAACTCACCAACCTTTTGGTTGACACTTGAAAGCATGTTTATTCTCAGGTTTGAAAGAGATCTTCCGCTGTGCATTAGCTCATTTTAAAGATATTACTTGGAGTCATTCATGACATATTTCAAAAGACGTTGCATTCGAGTCGTTGAAGTTCATTAAAGATTATTATTAAGTAAATGACAGATTAGGTCATTTATAGTTTGGATATTATGAAATGGTATGCATACATGTCAATTTTCGATGTAAAGAAAGATTGTCTTTTAAAAACGAATGCAATGTTTGTAAAATGTATCATATAGAGGTCAAATACCTCGCAATGTAATCAACTATTGTGAATCGTTTATAATGTATATGAACGGGTCCTTTCAGTTGGTTACAAAAATGCGATTCGCATTATGCGTGAAAAAAGAAAACCTTTAATGGTGTATGGAGAAAAGAACAACGCGAAATTAAATCTTATTTGTAGTTTGAAGGCATAAAAACTAATAAGAAAAGGTTGTTACGTCATTCTAGCACACATCGAGGAAGTTAAACCTGAAGAAAAGAACATCAGTGATGTTCCCGTCGCAAAAGAATTTCCTGATGTATTTTCAAAAGAATTACCGGGATTACCCCCACATCGATCCGTTGAATTTCAAATAGACCTTCTACCAGGAGCTGCACCAATAGCTCGTGCTCCATACAGACTCGCACCCAGCGAAATGAAAGAATTACAAAGTCAGTTACAGGAACTTTTAGAGCGTGGTTTCATTCGACCAAGCACATCACCGTGGGGAGCTCCTGTTTTGTTTCTCAAGAAGAAGGATGGTACATTTAGGTTGTGTATCGACTACCGAGAGTTGAACAAACTTACCATCAAGAACCGCTACCCACTACCGAGAATCGACGACTTATTTGATCAACTACAAGACTCTTCGGTTTATTCGAAGATTGATTTACGTTCTAGGTATCATCAAATGTGGGTGAAGGAGGATGATATTCCAAAGACTGCTTTTACGATGCGTTACGGTCATTACGAGTTTATGGTTATGCCGTTTGGGTTGACTAACGCACCAGCTGTGTTCATGGACCTCATGAACCGAGTGTGTGGACCATACCTTGACAAGTTTGTCATTGTTTTCATCGATGACATACTTATTTACTCAAAGAATGACCAAGAGCACGAAGAATATTTGAGAAAAGTGCTAGAGTTGTTAAGAAAAGAAAAAATGTACGTCAAGTTTTCAAAGTGTGCATTTTGGTTGGAAGAAGTTTTCAAAGTGTGTATTTTGGTTTGTCATTGGGTTAGTTAATTAAAAACTATGATAAACTTTGATTTAAAAGTTGTTATTCTGGGAAAATGATTTTTCTTATGAACATGAAACTATATCCAAAAATCATGGTTAAACTCAAATTGAAAGTATGTTTTTCAAAATGGTCATCAAGACGTCGTTCTTTTAACTGAAATGACTACCTCTATAATATTGAATTTTAACCTGTATTTTTTACTATAAACTTATACTTTTTCTGTTTAGATTCAGAAACTTAAGTTCAATATGAAACCATAGCAACTTGAATCACTCAAAACAGATTTAAAACGAAGAAGTTATGGGTAAAACAAGATTGGATAATTTTGCTTGTTGTAGCTACGTGAAAATTGGTAACAAATCTATATTAATCATATCCTAACTAACTTATATTGTATAATACATGTATACTAATATATTATGTAATCTTGGGATACCATTGACACGTATACAAATGTTTTGACTTATCATATCGACCTATGTATATATATTATTTGGAACAACCATAGACACTCTATATGCAGTAATGTTTGAGTTAGCTATACAGGGTTGAGGTTGATTCCAAAAATGTATATACTTTGAGTTGTGATCTAGCCTGATACGTGTATACACTGGGTCGTGGATTGATTCAAGATAATTTATATCAATTTATTTCTGTACATCTAACTGTGGACAACTAGTTGTAGGTTACTAATGAGGACAGCTGACTTAATAAACTTAAATCATTAAAACATATTAAAAATGTTATAAATATATTTTGAACATACTTTGATATATATGTACATATTTGTTATAGGTTCGTGAATCGACCAGTGGCCAAGTCTTACTTCCCGACGAAGTAAAAGTCTGTGAAAGTGAGTTATAGTCCCACTTTTAGAATCTAATATTTTTGGGATGAGAATACATGCAATTTTATAAATGTTTTAAGAAATAGACACAAGTAATTGAAACTACATTATATGGGTGAATGATCGAAGCTGAATATGCCCCTTTTGCTTGGTAGCCTAAGAATTAGTAAACCGATCTACTAATTGACGCGAATCCTAAAGATAGATCTATTGGGCCTAACGAACCCCATCCAAAGTACTGGATGCTTTAGTACTTCGAATTCATTTTTATCATGTCCGAAGGATTTCCCGGAATGATAGGGGATATTCTTATATGCATCTTGTTAATGTTGGTTACCTGGTGTTCACCATATGAATGATTTTTATCTCTATGTACGGGATGTATATTGAAATATGAAATCTTGTGGTCTATTATTACGATTTGATAAATATATAGGTTAAACCTATAACTCACCAACATTTTTGTTAACGTTTAAAGCATGTTTATTTTCAGGTGATTATTAAGAGCTTTCGTTGTTGCATGCTAAAATATGGACAAGATTTGGTGTCAGCATGCTTGTATAATATTGTTTAAAACTGCATTCGATATTTACTTTGTTGTAGCATATTAATATTGTAAACCAATATGTATTGGTAGTGTGTAAGTGTGATATTTTTAGATTATCATTTCTGGATAATCTAGGTGGTGTCCTTTTAACCTTGTCGATAAAATAAAGGTTATGATTTGTTTTAAAAATGAATGCATTCTTTGAAAAACGTCTCATATATAGGTCAAAACCTCGCAACGAAATCAATTAATTTGGAACGTTTATAATCAATATGAACGGGACATTTCAGGAGTGATAACTGTTGTTGTAAGAAAATTCAACCAAAGGTAGATGTCTATCCCAACCTTTGCCGAAATCGATTGCACAAGCACGTAGCATATCTTCCATGGTTTGAATAGTTCGTTCACTTTGACCATCAGTTTGTGGATCATAGGCTGTACTCATGTCGAGTTGAGTTCCAAGAGCGGATTGTAAAGTTTTCCAAAATCTGAAAACGAATCAACTGTCGCGATCAGAAATAATCGAGATAGGAACCCCATGACGTGAGACAATTTCTTTAATATAAAGCTGTGATAATTTCTCCATCTTGTCAGTTTCCTTGATCGGTATGAAATGTGCAGATTTAGTAAGGCAATCAACTACGACCCAAATAGTATCGTTACCATTCGAAGTCTTAGGTAACTTAGTAACGAAGTCCATAGTGATACATTCTCACTTCCACTGCGGAATATCGGGTTGTGTCAACAGACTAGAAGGCTTTTGATGTTCGGCTTTGACTTTCAAACAAGTGAGACACTTACTAACATAAGTAGAAATGTCAGCTTTCATGTTAGGCCACTAGTAGAATTGCTTCACATCGTGATACATCTTACTGGAACCAGGATGAATAGAATACCTAGTCTTATGTGCTTCATCTAAGACTGGTTCACGAAGATTACCAAAGCGAGGGACCCAAATTTTGTTACCAAAGTACCGTGTACCATTAGCATTCACTTGAAGTTGATTCTCGAAACCAATAGGTCCTTCACCTTCGATAAGTATCGGTTTAATAGCTTCCAATTAAGCTTCACAGATTCACGAGATAAGATTTGATTTGATCTTCAGGTTTAGAGCACGAACACATTTAACATCGTCTTTTCAACTAAGGGCATCGGCAACTACATTCGCCTTACCAGGATGATATTTCAGCTCACAGTGATAACCGTTCAATGTCTCGAGCCATGGGCTTTGTCTCATATTCAGCTGTTTTTGATCAAAGATGTGTCGAAGACTTTTATGGTCAGTGTACATCGTAAACTAGGTAACATACAGATAATGTCTCCATATCTTTAATGCAAATACCACGGCACCTAACTCAAGGTCATGGGTGGTATAGTTCTCTTCATGTTTCTTTAACTACCTAGATGCGTACGCAATAACCTTTTCTCGTTGCATTAGAACGCGACCAAAGCCTTGCTTCGAAGCATCGCAGTAAACAACAAAGTCGTCAGTACCTTCGGGTAAGGATAGAATTGGGGATGTGGTCAATTTCTCCTTCAGAATCTTGAAAGCAGATTCCTGTTCTTCGGACCACTCAAACTTCTTCCCTTTTTGAGTTAGCTTTGTAAGAGGTTTAGCAAGTAGGGAAAAATCTTTTATAAACCTTCGATAGTAACCGGCAAGTCCCAAAAATTAACGAATATGCTTCGCAGTATTTGATATCTCCCAGTTCTGAATAGCGGTAATCTTAGCTGGATCGATACGTATTCCTTCACTATCAACAACATGTCCAAGAAATTGTATGGTATAGAGCCAAAACTCGCACTTAGAAAATTTAGCATAAAGTTGTTCCTTTTGTAAGAGTTCAAGTATCATGCGCAAATGTTGCTCATGTTCTTCCTCACTCTTGTAGTAGATCAAAATGTCGTCAATGAAAAACAATGACGAATTTATCGAGATAAGGTCTGCAAACACGGTTCATAAGATCCATGAACACAGTAGGAGTATTTGTCAAACCAAAAGGCATGACACAAAATTCATAGTGCCCATAGCGAGTGCGAAAAGCAGTCTTAGGAATATCGGATTCCTTGACACTGAGTTGGTGATAACCGGATCTCAAATCAATCTTTGAATAGACGCTTGACCCTTGGAGTTGGTCGAATAAATCATCAATACATGGCAATGGATAACGGTTCTTGATAGTAAGCTTGTTAAGTTCACGGTAATCAATGCACATCCTTAATGTACCATCCTTCTGCTTAACAAATAGAATCGGAGCTCCCCATGAGGAAGAGCTTGGACGAATGAAACCTTTATCCAATAGTTCTTGGAGTTGGTTGGATAATTCCTTCATCTCGGAGGGTGCTAATCGGTATGGAGCTTTAGTAATAGGTGCAGCACCGGGAGTTAAATCAATTTGAAATTCAACTTGTCGAGGAGGTGGAAGACCAAAAAGATCTTCGAGAAACACATCGGGATAGTCTTTAACCACTGGTACATCGTCAATACTCTTCTCTTTCGACTCAATCATCTTAACGTGGGCTAGAATAGCTGGATAACCTTTCATAAGGTATTTGTGGGTTTTGATACATGAGATAATATTGAGATTGGAACCACTCTTTTCACCTTGGATGATGAGAGTCTCTCCATTTCCCAATGGAACATGAACAGTTTTATCGTAACACATGATAGCAGCATGTAATGGACGTAACCAATCCATTCCAACTACGACGTCAAAACTTCCAAACTCGACCGACAAAAGGTCTATCTTAAATCCTTTATTGGCTAAGATTAGGTTGCAGTTTTTTATAGATTTTATCAACTTTCATGATCTTTCCATTAGCTACTTCCACTAATCGTTTAGTTTCTAAGGGTTGAGGCTTTTCAGTAAACAGGGTACAAAAATCACTAGACACGTAACTTCTGTCAGCACCAGTATCAAATAAAATAGTTGGGTAACAATTATTGACAAGATACGTACCCGTGATGACCACATCTTAATCTTGTGCTTCAGCAGTAGTAAGAACAAATGTATGACCCTTTGCAGCAGTAGTATTGGCTCCAGTAGTGGAAGTATCTTTCTTCTTAGGACAATTTGGACTAATGTGTCCCTATTCTCCGCAAGTATAACATGTAGGAGGAGCTTTGGCTGGAATAATAGCCTTATCCTTTGGAGGAGTCTTACACGTCTTAGCAACGTGTCCCACTTTCTTACACAACGAACAAATAGCAGTACATTTCCCCGGGTGATGCCTTTCACAACTGTGACGACCCAGAAATTTCCAACCAAATTTAAACTTGATCTTTATTTGATTACGACACGATAAGCAAAGTCTGTAATGATGAGTCTCAGAAATTTTGAACTATTTCATATACTCAATTGACCTTCGACTGTTCCCGACGATTCACGAACAATTGTGTCTATATATATATATATATATATATATATATATATATATATATATATATATATATATATATATATATATATATATATATATATATATATATATATATATATATATATAATAAATATAAGTGTATATAATGTTTTGAATTAATAAAGTACATTTAATCAAATAGAAATTAACAAGATAAATAAGTTATCATTAGGATGAATATATATATATATATATATATATATATATATATATATATATATATATATATATATATATATATATATATATATATATATATATATATAACAGATCTCTAATAGTAATTATTATATTATAACATTTATAAAATATATAAATATTAAATATTCAATAGATGTTGAAAGGACCCGTTCATATACATTATAAACGATTCACAATAGTTGATTACATTGCGAGGTATTTGACCTATATATGATACATTTTACAAACATTGCATTCGTTTTTAAAAGACAATCTTTCTTTACATCAAAAATTGACAGGCATGCATACCATTTCATAATATCCACTATCCAACTATAAATTGATTTAATAATAATCTTTAATGAACTCAATGACTCGAATGCAACGTTCTTCGAAATATGCTATGAAAGACTCCAAGTAATATCTTTAAAATGAGCAAATGCACAGCGGAAGATTTCTTTAACACCTGAGAATAAATATGCTTTAAAGTGTCAACCAAAAGGTTGGTGAGTTCATTAGTTTATCATAATCATTTATTTCCATCATTTTAATAGACCACAAGAATTTCATTTCCATTTCTCATAAATATACGTCCCATGCATAGAGACAAAAAATAATCATTCATATGGTGAACACCTGGTAACCGACATTAACTAGATACATATAAGAATATCCCCTATCATTCCGGGATCCTCCTTCGGACATGATATAATTTCGAAGTACTAAAGCATCCGGTACTTTGGATGGGGTTTGTTAGGCCCAATAGATCTATCTTTAGGATTCGCGTCAATTAGGGTGTCTGTTCCCTAATTCTTAGATTACCAGACTTTAATAAAAAGGGGCATATTCGATTTCGATAATTCAACCATAGAATGTAGTTTCAATTACTTGTGTCTATTTCGTCAAACATTTATAAAAGCGCATGTATTCTCAGTCCCAAAAATATAAAGGGTAAAAAGGCAAATGAAACTCACCATACTGTATTTCGTAGTAAAAATACATATAACGTCATTGAACAAGTGCAAGGTTGGCCTCGGATTCACGAACCTAAATTAATTATATATATTTATGTGTTGGTCAATATTTGTCTAACAAATTAGGTCAAGTCATAGTGTACCACAATCCTAATGCTCGAGACTAATATGCAAAAGTCAACAAAAGTAAATTTGACTCAAAATAATTTCCAAAAATTTATACATGATTAATATATAGTTTAAATATCGTCGTTTTATATTTTTAAATATTTTTAAAAGATTTATTAGAGTAAATAATATAATTTATTTATTAATAAATAAAATTTTATATTATATTTATATAATAAAATATACTTTTATATATATTAAGTAATAAAATTTATAGGGTTCATTTAATATTATAAAGATAATATGATACATATTATTAAAGTAAGTTATTACACGTAGTAAAATATGTTTGTATCAAATATTTATTTGATAAAATAATATCTATAATGATAGTAAGTAAAAGTTGTATTATTTTGTAATAATAATTATTATTATAAAAATATCAATATTTATAATTACTAAGATGACATTATGATAAAACGATAATTCTAATTATGATAACTTTACTATTTACGATAATTTTTAATATTATATTTAAAATAATAATTCTATTTAAAATAATAATAATAATGATATTTATAGTAACAATGACATTTCTATTAAAATGATAATTTTTGTTAAAATGATAGTTTTAATACTAACGATAATTTTAATAATAATAGTAATGATAAAAATAATAAGAACGATAATTTTATCTAAATCAATATCTTATAATATTTTAATTTCATCATGATACTCTTACCCATTATTTCCTAATCGTTTCGTTTAATAGCTTTTAATCGTCTTTTATATCGTGTTCGTAATAATGATAATAATAGTAATCAAAATAATTAGGTGTTACAAATATTTGTTTTAATTACACTAATATTAATAATGATAGTTACTATAACATTATTAACGATAATACTAATAATTATCTTAATGATAATATAGTAATAATAATAATAACAATAACAATAATCATTTTTAAATAATGATATATATATTAATAATGATAATAATAATAATAATACCAATAATAATAATAATAATAATAATAATAATAATAATAATAATAATAATAATAATGATAATAATAATAATAATAATAATAATTGGATAATAATAATAATACTAATTATAACTTTAACGATAATAACGATAGTAATAATAA
The DNA here is from genome assembly GCF_046630445.1 of Rutidosis leptorrhynchoides. NCBI lineage: Eukaryota > Viridiplantae > Streptophyta > Magnoliopsida > Asterales > Asteraceae > Rutidosis > Rutidosis leptorrhynchoides. Next base: position 204,052,303 of record NC_092339.1, read on the forward strand.
AAAAAATAACAATTTTTAATGATAAATCCTTTTATTAATAAAGATAATAATAATAATAATAATAATAAGATAAAACTAGAACGACGATAATAATAATCATTTTTAATAATAATACAAAAATTCGATGGACTATAACTTCAAATCCGTTCATCGAAATCATTCGATATCTAAATGAAAAGTTCTTAATTTTTCTCTAGCTTTCCAACGACATGCATATCTTATACCTTATCTCAGTCACATATATAACTAATTCAGGATTCAACATAACCTAACTAAAGGCAATATCAAAAGTACAAACATGCATAATCCTATATACTCGAGCACTAGTCAGGGATACACTATTAGTATGTAAAAGTTAAATTATGAGTACTCACGTATCAATATTGAGATTCAATATTGCAGGAAAGGTACGTAGACGCAACGGAGATGATAAACACTATATTGACCTCACGAGCATACCCATGAACCATACCAATCACCTCCATAGCTATAACCCATAATTTCTTTAATCCAATCCCACTCGAAAAACAATTTCGAAATCACTCGGACAGCACTCTGACGTAATATTTTATGTATACTAATAATATCTTAAAATAATACGGAGTAAATATATATATGTAAATCGATTGAGAGAGTTTAGAGAAAAATATTTTCAAGTTTCTATGAAATAATGAAACCTATTGAATTCTATTTATAATAGATTTTTGAATTATTAAAGTGAATTATTAAAGTATGAATTATTAAAGTAAATTATTAAAGTATGAATTATTAAAGTGAATTATTAAAGTATGAATTATTAAAGTGAATTATTAAAGTATGAATTATTAAAGTTAAATTAAAGTAAAAATAAAGTAAAGGTAAAGTTTAAGTATAGTAAAAGTATAAAACTATGTACGTATAATACGCGTATAAATATATATAATATTAATTTAAATCTTTATATATATTTAATAAAATAAAATATAAATATCGTTATCTTTATCATACTGGTTAAGTAATGAGTTTTCAAAAGTGATTCTAGATATTTATAAAAGTTATATACGTTTTAATAATAAAGTTCTTTTTAAACTGAAAACGTTTTTGTACGTTTGAAACTAAATCAAATAAATATAATAATTTTGTTTTCCAAAACCAAATATATTTTTAAGAATCATTTTGTTTAAAGGTTAAAATAATGGAAATCGTTATATCATAAAATGTTTTAAAAAAGTAGAATCATATATATTCATAATAGGTTTCAAGTTTTTAAATTACAGTTTGTTGGTGAAGCATGGGATAAAGTTCAAAGGTTAAATAAACGTATGAAATCATCTTAATGAAAAATATCTAGTTACTTAACTTGTCGATATCCAACATCTAAGTTATTTACACTTCACGTTCTTACTTATAAATCACTTTACCATTTTCTGAATGTTGTCAAAAAGAATAGATTTCTTAAATCACAGTGGACCTCATAACATAGACCCGTAATCATATCATAATGTATCTGATAAATCAACAATTTGATATTATCTTCTAATTCCATCGATAAACATATTGAAACAAATACGATCATGTAAAGTATTATACGTTTAATACTTTATTAATATTCTCAAGTTATAATATATGTATATATACATATATATACATATTTATTTATATATAACGGTTCGTGAATCGTCTGAATTTGGTCGAGGTTATAATGAATGTATGAACACAATTTAAAATTCTTGAGATTTAACTTAACAAACTTTGCTTATCGTGTCGGAATAATATAAAGATAAAGTTTAAATTTGATTGGAAATTTCCGGGTTGTCACAGTACCTAACCGTTAAAGAAATTTCGTCCCGAAATTTGAGTGGAAAGGTCGTGAATGATAATAAGTATGTTTTCATGATGCATACAGGCTGAAAATTAGAGTTTTATCATCAGCGAATAATTTGGATAAACAATCCATTTATATGAAGAGTACGAATGAAGCTAACATAGAAGAGTGAAATGAGTAAGTGTAGATTCATCTTATCCTTTGACGTAGATATGATTGATTTCCAGATTTCAAGGGATTTGAAGAAAATCTTTGTAATAAGATTTGATTCTCCGGTAACAAAAGGAATTAGGATCCGCTTTAAATGCGATCGTCCATTTTAATTGTTCTGTCGGAGATTTTCTTATAAATTCACCTCCTTCCTTTTCTTACAACTCACACCTTCTGTTGATGCATTTTATGCAAGTCCCTAGACATCTACCCACGTCCATTGCAGGTACAACAGTTTACAGGCCACCATGATCGTTCGTTATTATCCTATCCGTGTTTGTATGTGGTTACAGCAACTGCAGGAACGAGATGTGGATGTTTGACTATGTTAGACTTAGTCAGACATCCGAGTGAAGCCTCACTTTTACGGCTGACAGGCTCATACGCACGGTTGATGCTGAGCTAAGTCACAATTACAACCTAAATGAGAAGACACGAGTGAGTGATCACCCGTACGGCTGATGAAGCCAACTCGCATGTGTGATGGATGAATCATACGGGTGAGTCAACAGCAGGGGTATATAAAGTCTTATGTTCTTCATTTTTAGGTTAAGCCTCTCATTTGTTACACACACTTAGATCTGGTGAGCTCCTCCGATTCTCTCTCAACCCAAATCACCTAGGTGGTGAATAATAGCTCTAGGTGTTGATCTAATCACACTTGATTTAGTTGTGGTATGACTAAATTAATCACAAAAAGCTTAACCTATTCACTAGAGGGTTTGATTCACTTATTCCGTCATTGTGTGAGTTAAATCTGTTGATTTCTAAGTTCCTAGTCATGTTTCATCACCTTCTATTCTTTCCCCCTCAACTCATATTTTAAAGTATTCATCAATATGCTCCATCCAGTTCTGATTCTCGATATACTTATAACTTTCATATCGGTCATTCTTCTTTTTCATCTACCGCCGGAAGAATCTATTTACTTCTACTATACTCTTGGGTTTATAGTGTTTCTAGTTCTCCCGTGTCTTTATATTGCTATATGCATCGATATATATGGTTTATAATTTTTGGTTTGTCATTGGGCTTTATATCTTCCCTTATATTTCAAAGTCTCTGTTTCTATCTTCTATAATCATTGTCATCCACAGTTAATGCTCTCTTTTATTTGCTGCAATTTATACCCCAATTTCTATTTCGGAGTTTTGTCCTTTCGTTTCTTCTTCTTGCGATTAAGCACCGCTTGTATTGGTCCAGAATTCACAAATATGATTTTCGGAATGAACATTGTTAATGTTCTAGGAAGGAAATTGTGATGGCACGATCTTGACTTGTCAAATTACTAGAATACCTTGGAAAAGGCCGAATCATCAAGAAATATTTTCTTGATATTTTAGAGGTTAAATAGAATACAAGAGTCGTATAACATGGCACATAATGATGTTATGATCAGTGAATCATCACGTTCCATTTAGAAACTCAGCATGAATTACTGTAATATAATCACGTTGATCAAGTGTCATTATATTATACTAACTCATGCTTCAGTTTCCAACACTACTTCAAAAACATTCATATTTTAAACTCAAAGGTTTACAGAGTATAGGAACTAAATACTTTCCTTTTTGATGTAATACAGATAGCGCAAAGAGATAAATGATTCCAGATAAGAATAGTTATGGAAATATCTTCAGAAATATGGAGGATATTTATAATGAAAGATACGATGATATCTTAGAATTTCTAATATCAGAGGATGATGAAGAATATTGTCTGTAAGGGTTTAGTGTCAGGAGCAAGGTATTCGTTAATGACTTCAGCAGACACTGAATCATTTGAATTCTTTGAAGGCAGGTTCAGTCTTTGTGATTTGTCCACAGCCTCCTTCATACTTTGCTCAATCCGTTTTCCAGTTCCAAAACTTCTCTATTTCCGAGCTTTGTTAATACACTAATCTTTATCATCAAACTTTTTACTGCTAAGGTCGTTTACAGTTTTTGTTGCTTCATCAGCATTTCGAGAACTAGTTCGCGGTTCAGAGTGTTTTTCAGAAACTTCACATTCGAAGTATGTAAGCCTTGGAAATAGACGTTATGTATAACTGTTGGCGTCAACATGCTGTGAGATTTCAAAATACTGATTGCTAACTCCCAATGATTCGTATGACAATTCTCGTTACAAGAGGCAGATGAGTAAATGATGACGTTTTGATAAATATAAAGATTCTTTGGAATGCCCAAGATCAGTGAAGTTGTTGGTAAGTTTATTGCTAATGTGGTGGAATATGAAAGGTTCTCCGGTAACAAAAGGGTAATCACATATATCAAAATTATGATAAGGCTACTCCGAATGAAAAAATCGAAGTTGTCTTGCTGGAGCTGTGATATAATTTGCTACTTTGCAAAGGAATTGCAAGGTTATTTTTGCTAATAAATGCCAAAAGATCTGACACAGATATGTGTTGAATTACGACTTTGGTTTCGAGAGCTTTTTAAGTACATACCTATGGGTAATATGTGGTTAGATCATCATCTCGATTGCTCATTATTTGAAGTGTCTTCAGAGATTTTCGAAGGGTTTGAACATAGATTGTAATCATTTGTATACATTTGATGTTCTAACACACTTTTGAAGTCAAAGTATAGTTTTGAAAGATGTAGGAATCTAAAAGTAATGGTACCAGTTATATCTCGAATTGAATTCTGAGATTTTAAAATCAGAATACGTAATTGGGTTTGAATGAGTATGGTTGTTTTGATTTCTATGAAAGAATGTATATTATTGTGAAAGTAGGAAGTATAATTGATAATTTGCTTAATCTGATTCAAAGAATGTAACATATTAATTGTGAATTTATATATATCTCTCGGGTATTACCTACCCGTTAAAAAATTTTCACAATTAATATTTTGTACATAAGAATTTTATTACAGTCTTTATGAAAATATATATGTATATATTCTCCTCAGATGTAACATAGATTTTAATGAGTTAATACTAAATTAAACTCATTTGATTTACGGTTGGAACTAGAATTGAATAATTCCTTGAAGGTTTAGAGGTTACATAAGTATTTCTTCAATAATATTGAAATTATGAATCAATACTTCGTTATTTGTTGAGATGTGATGTTGGTTTTCGTTAAATTCTTGTGAACTTCACAAAGTACGAATGATGTTATCTGAAAAGTTTCGGTTACATCAATGATGAAGTGTAAAATCAAATATATACTTGATTTATTAGGAATTGGAATTTGTTGAATTGAGACAGAGATTGTAGTTAACGATGGTTAAGTCGCGGGTGAGGGACGTACATTATTGCATATTTGTAATATGAATTAACTGAGTAGTTAAGATTCACACACAATAGCTTAGCACGGAAAGATTTGTTTTTTATTTCAAAAATATATATATATATATATATATATATATATATATATATATATATATATATATATATATATATATATATATATATATATATATATATATATATATATATATATATATATATATATATATATATATATATATATATATATATATATATATATATATATATATATATAATTTCTTTAGAGGGAATGAGTTAATTCTTCATAACTTGTTGATACAATATACACGTTATTGATTCGTAATGATGTCCACAGTGATTCTTGAACTGACGGAGTTTGTGATGTTATAGGTGTTGTTGATTCTGATGTTGACTGTACTGACGATGCTGGTGACGTTGACGGTACTGTTGATGCTGTTGGTAAAACAAGTTTAACTTGTTAATTACACACCATTTTTGTCAGGGTTGCTACTCTTCTTTCTATCATTTTGGTTCGCTTAACTGATTTATGGTTAGGGCTAGATTAGATAATCTCTAAGACTTTAGAGATTATATAATCACCGCGGAATGTTTCTCCAATGAAGTTATGAATTAATACTTCGTCAGTTATTGTTGTTGGTACTCCTTGGTATCTATGGTGCGTATGACGTTGATGCTCGTGGAACAGATTGTGAAGTTGAGGTTTACAATGCGGTTGTGGTTGGAGGTGGTAATGGTACTGTTGGCGTTGATGATGGTGGTACTGGTTATGCTGCTGGTGCTGCTGCTGGTGTTTGTAATCTCTGCACCATATTCTCCAAAGCCACTACCCGAGTGCGAAGTTCGTTGACTTCTTCTATTATTCCAGGATGATTGTCGATCGGAACGAGCGGATAAATAAAATCTAGAATTTGATGTAGTATATAATCGTGACGAGATACCCTGGAAATGAGAGAGAAAATGGTGTCTCGAACAGGTTCGCCGGTAAGTGCTTCAGGTTCTTAGCCAAGAGGGCAATGTGGTGGATGGAAAGGATCGCCTTCTTCTTGTTTCCAATGATTGAGGAGGCTACGAACCCAACCCCAATTCATCCAGAATAGGTGATGACTAATTGGTTGATCCATTCCGGTCACACTGCTTTCGGAGTTTGAGTGAGATTCCATTTCGGAATCCGAGTGACTTGAACTGATGACAAATTCCATTTCGTACGATTGGATAAAGGATTTTCGATATAAAAATGATTTTTCGGCTATCGGGTGGTATTCTATTTACATAGGATATCTATATATAGAGATCAAAAGATTTCATAGATTACGGAGGAATTTGCAGGGTATGTCAGGTAAAGTTTAAAGTAACAGATACGATAAGATATGATTTAGCAGATACGCTAAGATATGAAGTTTATCTATACACTACTCATGCAATTAATGTAGCAAGACATGTCTAGACTAATAATGATAAGCAGGTAATTTCCTATGGATGATAAGCAGATGATTTCCGACTAGAAATGATAAGCAAAACTTTTGACATGCAGACACGGTCGAAGTCCAGACTCACTAATGCATCCTAACGACTTATCAGTTAGACGCACTAATGCAGACCTGGTTCGCTAAGACCACCGCTCTGATACCAACTGAAAGGACCCGTTCATATACATTATAAACGATTCACAATAGTTGATTACATTGCTAGGTATTTGACCTATATATGATACATTTTACAAACATTGCATTCGTTTTTAAAAGACAATCTTTCTTTACATCAAAAATTGACAGGCATGCATACCATTTCATAATATCCACTATCCAACTATAAATTGATTTAATAATAATCTTTGATGAACTCAATGACTCGAATGCAACGTTCTTCGAAATATGCTATGAAAGACTCCAAGTAATATCTTTAAAATGAGCAAATGCACAGCGGAAGATTTCTTTAACACCTGAGAATAAATATGCTTTAAAGTGTCAACCAAAAGGTTGGTGAGTTCATTAGTTTATCATAATCATTTATTTCCATCATTTTAATAGACCACAAGAATTTCATTTCCATTTCTCATAAATATACGTCCCATGCATAGAGACAAAAAATAATCATTCATATGGTGAACACCTGGTAACCGACATTAACTAGATACATATAAGAATATCCCCTATCATTCCGGGATCCTCCTTCGGACATGATATAATTTCGAAGTACTAAAGCATCCGGTACTTTGGATGGGGTTTGTTAGGCCCAATAGATCTATCTTTAGGATTCGCGTCAATTAGGGTGTCTGTTCCCTAATTCTTAGATTACCAGACTTTAATAAAAAGGGGCATATTCGATTTCGATAATTCAACCATAGAATGTAGTTTCAATTACTTGTGTCTATTTCGTCAAACATTTATAAAAGCGCATGTATTCTCAGTCCCAAAAATATAAAGGGTAAAAAGGCAAATGAAACTCACCATACTGTATTTCGTAGTAAAAATACATATAACGACATTGAACAAGTGCAAGGTTGGCCTCGGATTCACGAACCTAAATTAATTATATATATTTATGTGTTGGTCAATATTTGTCTAACAAATTAGGTCAAGTCATAGTGTACCACAATCCTAATGCTCGAGACTAATATGCAAAAGTCAACAAAAGTAAATTTGACTCAAAATAATTTCCAAAAATTTATACATGATTAATATATAGTTTAAATATCGTCGTTTTATATTTTTAAATATTTTTAAAAGATTTATTAGAGTAAATAATATAATTTATTTATTAATAAATAAAATTTTATATTATATTTATATAATAAAATATACTTTTATATATATTAAGTAATAAAATTTATAGGGTTCATTTAATATTATAAAGATAATATGATACGTATTATTAAAGTAAGTTATTACACGTAGTAAAATATGCTTGTATCAAATATTTATTTGATAAAATAATATCTATAATGATAGTAAGTAAAAGTTGTATTATTTTGTAATAATAATTATTATTATAAAAATATCAATATTTATAATTACTAAGATGACATTATGATAAAACGATAATTCTAATTATGATAACTTTAATATTTACGATAATTTTTAATATTATCTTTAAAATAATAATTCTATTTAAAATAATAATAATAATGATATTTATAGTAACAATGACATTTCTATTAAAATGATAATTTTTGTTAAAATGATAGTTTTAATACTAACGATAATTTTAATAATAATAGTAATGATAAAAATAATAAGAACGATAATTTTATCTAAATCAATATCTTATAATATTTTAATTTCATCATGATACTCTTACCCATTATTTCCTAATCGTTTCGTTTAATAGCTTTTAATCGTCTTTTATATCGTGTTCGTAATAATGATAATAATAGTAATCAAAATAATTAGGTGTTACAAATATTTGTTTTAATTACACTAATATTAATAATGATAGTTACTATAACATTATTAACGATAATACTAATAATTATCTTAATGATAATATAGTAATAATAATAATAACAATAACAATAATCATTTTTAAATAATGATATATATATTAATAATGATGATAATAATAATACCAATAATAATAATAATAATAATAATAATAATAATAATAATAATAATAATAATAATAATAATAATAATAATAATTGGATAATAATAATAATACTAATTATAACTTTAACGATAATAACGATAGTAATAATAAAAAAAATAACAATTTTTAATGATAAATCCTTTTATTAATAAAGATAATAATAATAATAATAATAAGATAAAACTAGAACGACGATAATAATAATCATTTTTAATAATAATACAAAAATTCGATGGACTATAACTTCAAATCCGTTCATCGAAATCATTCGATATCTAAATGAAAAGTTCTTAATTTTTCGCTAGCTTTCCAACGACATGCATATCTTATACCTTATCTCAGTCGCATATATAACTAATTCAGGATTCAACATAACCTAACTAAAGGCAATATCAAAAGTACAAACATGCATAATCCTATATACTCGAGCACTAGTCAGGGATACACTATTAGTATGTAAAAGTTAAATTATGAGTACTCACGTATCAATATTGAGATTCAATATTGCAGGAAAGGTACGTAGACGCAACGGAGATGATAAACACTATATTGACCTCACGAGCATACCCATGAACCATACCAATCACCTCCATAGCTATAACCCATAATTTCCTTAATCCAATCCCACTCGAAAAACAATTTCGAAATCACTCGAACAGCACTCTGACGTAATATTTTATGTATACTAATAATATCTTGAAATAATACGGAGTAAATATATATATGTAAATCGATTGAGAGAGTTTAGAGAAAAATATTTTCAAGTTTCTATGAAATAATGAAACCTATTGAATTCTATTTATAATAGATTTTTGAATTATTAAAGTGAATTATTAAAGTATGAATTATTAAAGTAAATTATTAAAGTATGAATTATTAAAGTGAATTATTAAAGTATGAATTATTAAAGTGAATTATTAAAGTATGAATTATTAAAGTGAATTATTAAAGTATGAATTATTAAAGTTAAATTAAAGTAAAAATAAAGTAAAGGTAAAGTTTAAGTATAGTAAAAGTATAAAACTATGTACGTATAATACGTGTATAAATATATATAATATTAATTTAAATCGTTATATATATTTAATAAAATAAAATATAAATATCGTTATCTTTATCATACTGGTTAAGTAATGAGTTGTTAAAAGTGATTCTAGATATTTATAAAAGTTATATACGTTTTAATAATAAAGTTCTTTTTAAACTGAAAACGTTTTTATACGTTTGAAACTAAATCAAATAAATATAATAATTTTGTTTTCCAAAACCAAATATATTTTTAAGAATCATTTTGTTTAAAGGTTAAAATAATGGAAATCATTATATCATAAAATGTTTTAAAAAAGTAGAATCATATATATTCATAATAGGTTTCAAGTTTTTAAATTACAGTTTGTTGGTGAAGCATGAGATAAAGTTCAAAGGTTAAATAAACGTATGAAATCATCTTAATGAAAAATGTCGAGTTACTTAACTTGTCGATATCCAACATCTAAGTTATTTACACTTCACGTTCTTACTTATAAATCACTTTACCATTTTTCGAATGTTGTCAAAAAGAATAGATTTCTTAAATCACAGTGGACCTCATAACATAGACCCGTAATCATATCATAATGTATCTGATAAATCAACAATTTGATATTATCTTCTAATTCCATCGATAAACATATTGAAACAAATACGATCATGTAAAGTATTATACGTTTAATACTTTATTAATATTCTCAAGTTATAATATATGTATATATACATATATATACATATTTATTTATATATAACGGTTCGTGAATCGTCTGAATTTGGTCAAGGTTATAATGAATGTATGAACACAATTTAAAATTCTTGAGATTTAACTTAACAAACTTTGCTTATCGTGTCGGAATAATATAAAGATAAAGTTTAAATTTGATTGGAAATTTCCGGGTTGTCACAGATGTATTCATATAATATATGATATAATTATTAATAAATGTAATTGCAAGATTTATATATATATATATATATATATATATATATATATATATATATAATTTGATACATTAACATTTTTATAATTGTTACTAATATTAGTGTTACTATTATTAATATAATTATTATCATACTTAGTGGTAAATTATGATTCTTGTCATTTTTAACTTCATCATTATTAATAAAACCAATAGTTAATATCAATATTTGTATAGATAATATTATTATTATGTTTCTTGATATAGTTAATATATAAATATATATATGGTTATATAAATAAAGATATATATATAAACACATATACATATGTGAAATTACAGTTATAATACATGTATAACAAATAAATAAATAATTACAGTATAACAAATAACTGTTACGTATAGATATATATAACAGATAAAACAAATAAACACAGTCATATTACATACAGAAATTTTAAGGGATAGATAATCTGTGATAGATCTATTTCCAGCTTTAGGCAATCTATTTTCCGTTTCCAAAATTGAATCAAATCAAATGGTAAACTCCAAAATCTATTGAGAGTCACTCTCACCTTTTATTTTTTATTATTATTCGTACCTGATCATGACCATCGACTTGAAGGAGAATAAATCAATCGAATTGTTTTGTAATACTAGTAACTCATTTAGTTCTTTCTTCACCACTATCAATTAACAATTATAATCGCCTTCATTTTTTTAATTTAACATGAATTTGTGAAAGTCCAGTTCGACATCTCTGTTCTGGTACCTTTCTATCAACTCTTCAAATTCGAACTCCATTTTAAAATGTAACAACGCATTTTTATTAGTGTAGTGTGTAGTGACCCGAACTTTTCCATGTTTATATATATTAATTGAGATTGATATTTACATAATTAAATGTTTCCAACATGTTAAGTAATCAAACTTGTTAAGACTTGATTAATTGAAATATGTTTCATATAGACAATTGACCACCCAAGTTGACCGGTGATTCACGAACGTTAAAACTTGTAAAAACTATACGATGACATATATATGGTTATATATATAGTTAACATGTTTTTATTATAAGTATGTATCTCATTAGGTATTTTAACAATGAGTTATATACATAAAAATGAGACTATTAATTTAAGAAACTCGAAAACGATATATATAACGATTATCGTTATAACAACGTCTTACTAGGTACATATGAATCATATTAAGATATTGATACACTTGGTTAATTATGTTAAATGATAAGTAAATATATTATTAAGTGTTGATATTGCTCTAAACATACATATTATTCGACGCAATATCACTCATATTTCATAGGTTTTTATCTTCTACAAAGAAATTCAATGCGCATTTCACGAGAAAAACGACAAAAGTGGATAAGAGATTGCTATTTGAAGATTCAACGATAAAACGATAGTTTTAACCAGATTTATATCAAGAAACGTTTATTCGAATGAAAGTACAAGATAGATGAAGAAAAGAGTTCAAATAAGAATTGCCAAATCAGTACACGTTAACACGAGATCAACAAAGAACAACTGAAGAAGAAAAATGAAGAAATCTGACATTTACTCTTACACGAATCGTGTGGTGTTACACGAATCGTGTAATATAACTGGTCTTACACGAATCGTGTGACCATACACGATTCGTGTAATGTTAGGCCAAAAGCACTGTTCGGTTATCCAGAAGGTCGGCTGACTTTATGATTTTTAAAACACTTCTTTTCTCAAATGGAGAGACAGCAGGATTTCAACAAAGTTGCAGACTTCACCAACTACTTCAAACTTCAATTATAAAAGGAGTACGTTCAGAGAGTTACAAAGGGAGAGATATATTACAACACATTTACAACACAAGTTTATTATAGTTAAATTATTGTCAATTTTATTACGCTGTAAAAATAGTTTCAACTATTAAGGGGGTATTGTTCGTGATTAAGGGTGTTATTGTACGCGTGAAAGGGGTGTTATTATTGTAATTTTTCTACTGTTTGAAGTTAATGCAAGTGAAGATATTTTAGTAAGTTTACTCTGTTAAAATTAGCGTTGTTATTATGTTTGCATATCTATATTTTTATGTCTACCTTAGTGTAATGGATAGCTAAATTTCCCTAGTGTTTGCTTAAATGTAGAGCCCCTAGTGAAATGGATTGTTACCATTAGTAAAAGTTAAAATGTAACTTTAGTATTTTTAATATTGAGCCTAGTTAAAAGAACCATTTTTATGTAATTAGGTATTTAACCCTTGCCACTTAATTTATTAAATTTAAATAACGAAAGTTGTTTTTATTTACATAAATTGAGCTTCAACATTAAAAATGATCTAGACGAATTTATGGATAAGTTATTGACACCAATTTAGAAATAAACTTCGGTGGTTTGGGTGATATCAATAAATTATATGAAGGTGAAATTATAAAAAGGGAAACCGTTATAATTTAGGTATTGGCGAAGGTCAAAACTAGGCTAGGTCTCAATTTAAATGCTTAGGGAATAGTAGCTTTCTAAAAAGAATCCAATGAAAATTAGATTTTATTTAGTTAAGTTGTAACTTTATATTTATTCGAGAGAAAAATGTAAAGTTTGATACTAGAACATTTTAATAGGGCGTAAAACTTAAAACAATCCATGGACCTAGGGGTGACACAATTAAGTAAACACTCCCATTTACCTCATTTATACTTCTTATAAAAGTTTTATCATTTTTATTTACGAATACTATTTTTAAAATATAAAAAGAAACCATAAAAATATTTCTTTTTTCGAACAGTTAATTGTCACATAATTTTAGCCGTACACGAATCGTGTAGCCTCACACGAATCGTGTAAGACCTGGACGCGGCTACAGTACCAGTAGGTCAAAAATTAGGGTTTTTAATTAATTAATATTATATAATTAGGTTATTAGTTATTTTTATTATATAATTAGTTTTAATTAGTATAAAATACTAAAATACATGTTTTAATCTTAAAAATTATTATTTATTATAGTTTTATAAATTGTATCTAGTTTATAGTTAGTAAATTAATTAATTTCCTTTTAATTTGTATTAGTTTAATCAAAAATGTCATTTAGTTAATTTAAATAAGTTTATATAATAATTGCTTAAAACAAAAATCTAAATATATAGTTTTATTAAAATTTACTATTTTACTAATTACCATTTAGTAACATAATTGTCGCATCATAATTAGTATAATTTCATTTAGTTCCTTTTTAAGTTAATTATTGTAATCTTGTAATTTTATTTAGTAAATTAGTTAAGTTATTTTCTTTTACTGTTATACTATAAATTGCCTAATCCAAAACCCTCTTTAATTAAGTTTGACATCAAAGACTATTAAAAAACCATTAAACACTCCATCTCCCTGTGGAACGAATCGGATTTACCAACAAACTAAACTACACGGATAGGACTAGTTGCCTATATATATGTGTGAAATCAACCTGAAATCAATAAAATACCACATATACAATAAATCAATTCGTGTAACAAAATAACTCAAATCCGTTCATAAATAAAGGTCTCGATCGCACACATCAACTTTTTGGCGCCGCTGCCGGGGAGTTGGCAGTTAAATAAATAGATAATTTTTCTGGTTCGTAGTACTAGTTGGATTTGTACGTGGACCGGGTTGTTGGATCACCAATTTTATTGGTCTTTGAAGGATCCTGCCCCTCTGCTGCATCTTTTGGCTATTCAAAACGTGGGTAAAATCAGAAGGAAAATCTGTTGTTTAAGGGTTTTTATCATTGTTTTTATGTTATTCGATCCTCTCGAGGAAATTCATTTCCAAGAAAGTTCAAAGTTTTTGAATAAATCCTTTAATTCTTTGTACAATTTCCCAAATTGTATGATCCGTTCAATCCAAAACTCGTTAAACTTAATCCGGAACCTCAAAGAATTAATAAAGGACAAAAACAACAAATAGGAAGTACTAGTAATTTTAAAACACCGAAAAACACTAAAAAAAGAGAAACAAATAGGTAACCCTAGATAAACCTTTAGTGAAGTGATCTCATAATAGAAATTAATGTATGAACTTACGTTCCTCCAACGCTGAATTAACTCCTTCACATCCTGAACCCGAAAGAAGATTCCACGAACGCTTAAGAACTCAAGAAGTAGAATCTCTTGCTAAAAATTTAGAGTCACTTTTCTTAGAATCCGACTCTGAACCAATAATTCAACCAATCATAGAGCCGATTATTAAAGAAGAAAAAGAAATGGCTGATACAAATCAAACGATGGAAGCATTAATGAAGGCCACAAGAAAAGGTCAAGGCCACGCAATCATCCAACCCACGATGAGTGATGGCTTTGAAATAAAAGGTCAATTTTTACACATGGTAACTAATACATGTCAATTCGGTGGAGCCCCAAATGAGGATGCTAACGAGCATCTTCGTAAGTTTGTAAGCATTTGCAAGCTTTTCAAAATCAAAGATGTCACCGATGAAGTTGCATGTTTAAAAATCTTTCCATGGTCCTTAAAAGATGATGCAAGAGATTGGCTAGACTCATTACCTGAAGGCTATATTGAAGACTGGAATGATATGATGGACAAATTTTTGTCAGAATTCTTTCCTGCTTCAAAAGCAGCAAAATTACAAAGTGATATAAATCACTTTAAACAAAAGCCTAATGAAACTCTTTATGAAGCTTGGACTCGATTCAATAAAATGCTTCGAATATGTCCTCAACACGGGTTGAGTACATTCCAAAAAGTCTGTGTATTTTATAAAGGAGTCAATGTTGCAACTCGAAAAGATATAGATGTTGCAGCCGGAGGTTCAGTTATGAAGAAAACACCTGAAGACGCTCATACAATCATTGCTGATTTAGCGTCCCATTCTCATAACTGGCATCAAGAAATAGAATTTTCTAGATCATCAAATGTTGCTAGTATTGAAAGTAATGATGAAATTGCTTCTTTAAAAGTTCAAATAGCAAATCAAGCAAGGCAAATCGAGAAAGTAACCAAGGAAATGCATTCTATTAGAGTAGGATGTGAACTATGCCAAGGTCCCCATCTTACTAGAGATTGTGATCAAAGTACAATGGAAGAGCAAGCAAATTTCTTAGGTTACTTACGAAAAGGTGAAATGAACTTCAGTGATTTTCCAGCTATAGAAGCAAACAACTTAAAATATCCTCCTATAAACAGCTATCAAGTAGGAGGACCTTCAGGATCAAATAATAATAACTATCAAGGAGGAAATCCAGGTTACCAAAATAACCGGAATTTCCCAAATCAAAATCAAAGAAATCCGCCACCAGGTTATAATAACCGAAATCAACCTCAACGAAATTATCAAAATAATTTCCAACACACACAACCACTAGCATTCAATCAACCACAACCATTAGCAATTATGCAACCTCAACCTGAGAGGAAATCTGGTTTAGAAGATCTCTTAAGAGATTTTATGGTTAAGCACGAGCAAAATGCAGAGCTCCAAACTCAGCAAATCCGAAATCAACAAGCCACAATACAAAACTTAGAAAGGGATGTTGGAAGGATATCACAGTTACTATCAGAGAGACCACCAGGTACTCTCCCCTCAAATACTCAAGTGAATCCCAACAACCCCCAAACAAGGAACGAGCATGTAAATGCTATAACTACTAGAAGTGGTTTAACTACTAAACCGGAGACTACAAAATCCCCAGAAGTTCCTTTATCTCCTTCTATTTTACAAACACCGGTTGATGAAAATGAGCAAGATAACAAAGAACAAGAGAAAGATGATCCACCTGAGGTCATGCCAAAGAAAAGTGAAGAACCACCAGTAAAGGCGAATAAGGAACCTATTCCTTACCCGAAAGCATTAAAGAAAGACAGACTCGCAAGGCGGTATGAGAAATTTGCGGACATGATTAAGCAAATTAGCATTAACATGCCACTCGCGGAGGTTCTTAGGGATATGCCCAATTACGGGAAGTTTTTAAAGGATCTCATATCCTCGAAGGGTAAATACCACGACGTTTCTGCCACATTCCTCCATGAGGAATGTTCGGCCATCTTAAAGAAACAAAATGTACCTCCAAAATTAGGAGACCCTGGTAGTTTTATCATACCATGTATGATGGGTGATTCGGTAGTGTACGATGCACTAGCCGACCTAGGTGCAAGTGTTAACTTAATGCCTTACTCGTTATATTTAAAACTTGACTTAGGAGACTTAAAACCAACCCGAATGGGTATTCGATTAGCAAACCAATCATTTGATACTCCAATAGGTATAGCCGAGGATATACTTGTAAAAGTTGGCTCACTCATCTTTCCCGTCGACTTTGTTATTCTAGAAATGCAAGAGGACACAAAAGTTCCTATCATTTTAGGACGTCCTTTCCTAAATACTGCAGATGCTATCATCAATGTCCAAAAAGAACAATTAAGTCTAGGTGTGGGAAACGAGAGAATAATTTGTCACATTGACAAAGCCATGAAAAGACCCACTTCTACCGATGACTCTTGTTTTCAAATTGATGTTATAGATCTTTGTGTCGAGAATGAATTGAAGGAGCTACTTGAAATTGATATCCCGGGGTTAGCCCCGGTAAGTGAGAATGAATACTTCAATATTGATAAAGATTTTGATGAGTTGATGAAGGTGGTCACGGATGACGAGACCATAATAGAAGAAATTCCCATGGAAGAGGAATCGTTTGAGGAAATCAAAAATGAAGATAGATTTCGTATAAAAAATTCCTTAGAAGAACCACCCGTACTAGAGCTTAAAGAGCTACCCAAACACTTGGAGTATGCTTATCTCGAAGGTACATCTAAATTACCAGTAATTATTGCTTCACATCTTTCAGATAATGAGAAGGATAAGCTAATTTCTGTATTAAAAACCCATAAAAAGGCTATAGCCTGGAAAACAACCGACATTCCGGGAATAAACCCGTCTTATTGTACACATAAAATTCTCCTTGAGAATGACTACAAACCCGTAGTGCAAAGACAACGCAGGCTAAATCCCAACATGAAAGAGGTTGTTAAAAAGGAGGTCGTCAAGCTTCTTGACGCCGGGTTAATCTACCCCATCTCCGATAGTCCATGGGTTAGTCCAGTACAAGTAGTACCCAAAAAGGGGGGTACAACCGTTATATTAAATGAAAAGGACGAACTCGTCCCAACTAGAACAGTTACCAGCTGGAGAGTCTGTATTGATTACAGACGTCTAAATGATGCCACTAGAAAGGATCATTTCCCTTTACCTTTTATTGATCAAATGCTTGAACGATTAGCGGGAAAAGAATATTATTGCTTTTTAGATGGTTTCTCCGGTTACTTCCAAATTCCAATTGATCCCAACGACCAAGAAAAGACCACATTCACTTGTCCTTTCGGTACCTTTGCCTATCGCCGCATGCCGTTTGGTTTATGCAATGCACCCGGAACCTTTCAAAGGTGCATGATGGCAATCTTTGATGATATGGTAGAGGATTGTATGGAGGTCTTCATGGATGACTTTTCCGTGTTTGGAGACTCCTTTGAATCATGTCTTTTCAATCTAGAACGTATGCTTATCCGATGTGAGAAAGCAAACTTGGTCCTAAATTGGGAAAAATGCCACTTCATGGTGAAGGAGGGCATTGTACTTGGTCACAAAATATCTCGTGCGGGAATAGAGGTAGATAAAGCTAAAATTGAAGTTATCTCTAAATTACCTAAACCATCAAATGTTAAAGCAATTAGAAGCTTTCTTGGTCACGCAGGATTCTATAGGCAATTTATCAAAGATTTTTCTAAAATCGCCCGCCCATTGACGAAGCTTCTTGAAAAGGATGCTCCATTTGACTTTGACACTAATTGCGAGAATGCATTCTCGATTCTTAAGTCAAAACTCACACAAGCTCCCATTATGGTATCTCCAGATTGGAGTATGCCATTTGAGCTAATGTGCGACGCAAGCGACTATGCTTTAGGTGCTGTTTTAGGACAACGTCCCGATAATCATTTTCTTCCGATTTATTATGCAAGTAAAACTCTAACGGGAGCCCAAATTAATTATACCACCACGGAAAAAGAACTCCTAGCGGTTGTTTATGCATTTGATAAATTTCGGTCATATTTGGTGTTGTCCAAGACCATTGTTTACACGGACCATTCGGCACTTAGGTATTTATTCTCGAAACTAGATGCAAAACATCGTCTCATACGTTGGGTTCTTTTACTTCAAGAATTTGACATTGAGATACGTGACAAGAAAGGAGCTGAGAATCTAGCTGCCGATCATTTATCCCGACTTGAAAACCCCGAATTAGATAAACTTGATGACACAATCATCAAGGACACATTTCTTGACGAATCTCTAATGAGGGTTGAAAAAGAATCTGAAATCCCATGGTTTGCCCATTTTGCAAACTATCTTGCTTCAGGCATACTACAAAAAGGACTTACTTATCAGCAAAAGAAGAAATTTTTTGCGGATTTAAAATCTTATTTCTGGGAATACCCAGACCTATTTCGTTTTGGTGCGGATCAAATAATTCGTCGTTGTGTGTACGGACAAGAAGCTCAACAAATTCTTGAGCATTGCCATCAAGGGCCAACCGGCGGTCATTTCGGACCAAACCACACTGCAAGAAAAATCCTTGAATCAGGCTTTTATTGGCCCACGATCTTTAAAGATGCCCATGATTTCGTTCGGACTTGTAACGCATGCCAACGAACGGGTAACATCACGAAAAAGGATGAGATGCCTCAAACCGGCATCCAAGTTTGTGAAATCTTTGACATTTGGGGAATCGATTTCATGGGACCCTTTCCAAGTTCACATAAGTGCAAGTACATACTAGTAGCCGTTGACTATGTATCCAAGTGGGCTGAAGCAAAAGCTTTGCCTACAAATGATGCTAGGGTGGTGGTAAACTTCTTGAAAAATCTCTTCTCACGCTTTGGAATCCCAAAAGCACTCATATCCGACCGAGGAACACATTTTACCAACAACCTTCTTGAAAAGGTGTTGAAGAAGTATGGCGTAACTCATCGTTTCTCTACTCCGTACCACCCGCAAACAAGTGGTCAAGTGGAGAACACGAACCGTGCCTTAAAACGCATACTTGAGAAGACGGTTAATAACAACCCTAAAATCTGGCAACGCAAGTTAGATGACGCGTTGTGGGCTTTTAGGACTGCGTATAAAACACCAATAGGTACCACACCATTTAGACTTGTATACGGTAAAGCGTGTCATCTACCTGTTGAAGTTGAACACAAGGCGTACTGGGCTATGAGAGAATGTAATACCGACCTTGTACAAGCCGGAGAAAATAGGTTATCACAACTTAACGAACTAGATGAATTAAGATTACAAGCCTACGAAAATTCTAAAACATATAAAGAAAAAACTAAAGTATGGCACGATGCACGATTAAAAAAGAAAGAATTTGAGCAAGGGGATAAAGTATTGGTATTCCAATCACGTTTTAAGTTTTCACCTGGTAAACTTAGATCCCGATGGAATGGGCCATATATAATAAAACAGGTTTTTCCATCTGGATATGCAGAGTTGTATGGTAAAGACGGCGGAACTTTCAAAGTGAACGGACACAGACTCAAGTTATACTTTGAAGAAATCAATACTACGGAAAGAGACGAAACCACCTTCTACCCTAAGGACAAATAAATTCAGGGTAACTCTAAGGTTTTAAACTCCATTCTCGATTTTTATTCTTATCTTTAAGAGTGGGGTTAGATTGGTCTTTCCCTAGCAGACCCTAAAGAACTAGTCTTCTCCCTCCATTCTACCTTTTTAATTTCTTTTGGTTTGTTTTTATTGTTTATTTTTAAGATGCGAGGTCAATATATCTACAACCACTTCATTTTAATATGCGATAAGATTTTACCAAGAGATGTGGTGTTAGATATTAAGAAAAGATGCGATGCGATGAGAAAAGGAGAAAGACAAGATTATAATGAGAAAAATTATGGAAAAGGCAAATCAAAATGCGCTAAAAGGCGTCGGGCACGTCAATTGGGTAAATGTGAAAAATGTGGAAAACCAGCTCACTCAGGAGATTGCCCAAAGAACCAAACGGACTCTAATTTCGAGTACGTAACTTTATGCCGAGAAGGGCCTTTCAAATGTTTAGAAGAAAACCTCTTAAACCCACGAGGTTACGCCTACGAGGCAATGGGAAGCGAAATTTCGCGACTCGACTACGAAGCGAGTCAACGTGGGTTCACTATCTAATTCTTCTTCTCGTCGATTGTATGTATGTGCATATTTTATTTTTATTTTTTTTATTTTGTGTGTATTTTGGTTTATATTTGTTTGCAGTGAGTTTTATAAAAAGGTCTACTATTTAAAATTGATTAAACTTGAATTTAACCTGTTTTCATTGAAAACGATAATGTTAAAGTGTTAAAACTGAATTATTGTTGTTCAAATTGCACGAAATTAATTGTTAAATTTTTAAGATATCATTTAAATAGTAAATCACGAAAACAAAATAAAAAAAAAAAAATCCTTTCTACTAAATTGAGGTGAAACGCCTTGAGTTTAACTTGTTTCTTTGAAAATAAAAATGTTAGGTGTCACAACTGAATTTTTATTTTTCAAAAATTGTACAGAATATTTGTTAAATTCTAAAAGTCTATAGTAAATTGCAAAAATATACTCTTTTATCAATAACCGTAAAAATATATAACTTGTAAATCTTTGTCGTGGATAATGATAGGTTTGACAACCGAAATTAATCTCTACCTAGACGATAGGAAACAAAGTTTTAAGTTTGAAAATTAGTTGATTTAAGGGTATATAACAAAAATAGAGTGAATTTTTATTTATTTAATTTTTATTTTTCATGTACTTGTTTTTATTTTATTTATTTTCGATAAAATTATAAAAACTTTAAACTTTTAATTAATTGAATTTTATAAATTGAAATTAAAAATTTATAAACGGATTAAGATCAGGTGTAAAAACCGAATTTCCGTTACAAATATAAATTTATAAAAGATATTTTGAATTCAATTGATTTTAAGTTAAATAAAAAATAGAGTGTATTTTACATTATGTAATTTTAATTTTTTTATGAACTTGTTCTAAAATTAAAAATGTTAATATTTTTAACACAAAAATAGAGTGTTTTTATTTTATTTTAAATTTGTTTTCGAAAAATATTAAAAACTTTAACTATTAATAAATTAAATTTTATAAATTTATTTTTAAGATTTATAAACGGATAAAGAACAGGTGTAAAAACCGAATTTCCGTTACAAATATAAATCTATAAAAGATATTTTAAAACTTAATTGATTATAAGTTATATAAAAAAAAAAAAAAATACAGCAGAAATTAAGCCTTACACGATTCGTGTACCCCTACACGATTCGTGTAAGGCCAAAAGTAGCTGGCATATCAGACGGGTCAGGGGGCTGTATTGCTCACTTATCCCTCCCAATTTTTTTCTGCAAACACGAAGAAAACACCCCAAATTACCCAAAATCGACCCAAATACATAAATTAACACCGCCAATCACCTCTAATTCTTCAATCTTTCATCATGCCAAGAGCGGTACGGATTTTTAACCCATTTTAATTAGTGTTCTTCAAGTTTTTCATTATTTTTCTTTTTAGTTATAATCCGAAATTTATGCATGTTTTTGTTGATTGTTGCTTGATTATTGTTATATATATGTTGTTAGTAACATGATAAACCCGATTAGCCTGAAAAATTTGAGTTTAAATGGTGTTTGCAAATTAGGGTTTATACCAAATTGGGGAAGATGAAGAAATTGTTACTAAAGTGTGTTAATTTGGTTATATTTAGTTGTTTTTAAGTATTTTGTTAGTATATAGAACTTGTGAACATGATTTTGATTGTTTGATTGTGTGATTTTTAATTTTAGCCTAAAATTGATAACTTTTGATACTTTCATGAATCAAGTATGCGTTTGAATGATGTTAAGGATGATTTAGAAGCTGAGATATGCGCAATGTGATTGAATTGAAGTAGATATGCTTAGAAAAATTGCGTGTTTTCACTTGTGAATTAGATTTTTTATATGAAACTTGATTTTTGATTTGTGATTTTTTGTTTGTTTTTGCTTTGTTTTGGATAATAGAACTAAATATTCCAAGTTTGTTGAATTAAATTGATTAAGGTGGTGTTGAAAACAAGTTGTCTGTTGAAGTTAAAATCTTTGCTAACATTTACACATCCTATTGGGATGATTTCCTTGTTTTTAAAATGTTATGCAGGGACCAATTAGAATGAGGGCAGTTAACCAACAAGAGGAAGTTACGCCCGAAATGGAACAACAAATGTTGCAACTACACCCGATTCTACATTTCCCTATTGAAATAAGCCAAAGGGTACAAAAAGTTAAAGATTTACTTACTCTGGTAAATCGAACAATCAATCAAGTTTGCGTTGTTGATTGGACTCCCTTAGGTCACCCAGTTAATTTAGATACACAGATAAGGAATATTTTAACCCAAAGCTACACGGATGAATTTGGGGTAATTAGGTATTTTAATGACTGGGAGAGATTGTTTGGTTTGACTGCTCCTGTATATAGGGATTTGTGTTTAGAATTTTACTCTACTGTTAGGATGGATAAAAGCCCCGCAAGTGTCCAAGATACTAGTTTCCTACAATTCCGATTGGGTGGGGTTGATAGAGTAATGTCCCTAGGCGACTTAACTATGGCCTTAGGGATTTATGAGGGTGATGATATGATTGCTCCAGGTTTTTGGGAATTTATATTTACAGGAGCTAGGTATTCAGGAGATTATGATTCTGTCAGCGTCTGGCGATCTTTTTCCGGAAGAAATTCATATACAGCAGGCCGAGAATCATACCTTAAGATCCAAGATATTCGCTATCGATTAATTCATAAATTTATAGCGAACACGATTAACCAAAGGGCATTCCTTACTACAGATAGGATTAATTATGTCGACCTTTGGTATTTGGATGTTATTAGAGATAGGGAAACTAATATTAGTATACCCTATGGAGTGGCCTACTTTTTGGCTAATATAGGTAAGGGTGCTCGAGGAGACAGTGACATATCGGGGGGTCACTATATCACATGTTTGGCATCCTGGTTCGATATCAACCCGAACGACTTTGCACCTCCAATCCAACCGATAAATCAACAGGTTCGTACCTTAGGATTGGATGTGTATAGGACAGCTAAAGCTATACGGGTGAGGGCTGGGGTGATTAGTTTAAGGCCACAGGAAGTTGGGTTTCAGGAACCCATGGAAGAGGATGACGAACCCGAGAGGGAAGCCAGGAGGAGACGACGAGAGACAGATCAGGCTAGCTCGTCTCATACAGGTACTTCTGATTTCGATATGCTCCAAAACTCGTTTAACGCATTGAGTTTAGATGTACGTAATTCATATCAAAACTGGGGAGCGAGATCAGAAGATCAGTACACTGCTTTATCTCGGCAATTAGGGGACATTAGGCATACCCAGCTAGATCAATATAATATGCTGTCCAACATCCGATATGATCAGAGGGGAATGGGAAATCAATTAGAGTGGGCGCACCAACAAGCATATCTATACGCGTCTAACCCGCAAGCTTACGCACCCTCAGCCTTTCCATCATATCCCCCATGGCAATCACCCGATGACCCTCTACCTCCACCCTATGACCATAACGCCGCAATAGCCGCGAGTCAGGATGCATATAGGCGTTTCTACGAGGAACAACGCCTAAACGAGCAACGGCAGCGACAGCAACAGGAGGAGGGCGAACGAGGAGGACCATTTTGGAGCCCATTTGACTAGTTCTATTGTTTTTATTTTTTTTATTTTTTATTTTTTTTTTGTTTGTAATAACATAATTGAATGGTGTGTATTGATATTCTTTATACTTCTAATGTTTTATTGTATATTAGTAAGAATTAAGTGTGGGGTAATATTGTTTTGTATGATTGAAGTACAACCCCATATTTTGTGTGTTTTTAACATGGTTTTGACAGGTACAGACAAAAATGAAATTAGACGAAACGAAACATCGATACAAACGTTGGATAAAATCATAGGTAAACCAATTTAAAAATCCAAATCGGTTAACAAAGGAAGTTCCAAATACTTCACACTAATTGTCCTCTCAAATTTATACATTATTATCTGATTTTATGTAATGAGGGCATTACATAATCTTAAGTGTGGGGTGGGGAATATATAAATTCTCGAGAACTTATAAGTTATTGGTTTTTATGAAAATTTGAAAATTTTTAAACAAATGTATCTAATCAATTTTTAAGGTAACTACGAGCAATTAAAGATCAGGTGTAAAAACCGAAATTGTTGTCTCCATACATTAAAAATACATAAGTTTATTTGTTTAAAACTTATAAAAGAAAACCATTTATAACAAGAATTCATAAATCCTTATATTGAGAACCATTTATCACATGTTTCTTTGAAGTTTATTGCAGATATCATTGCTAAGGAACGTATAAACCTGAATATTCCATTATCACGAGTAGTAGAGGATGAATCAAGTCCATCCCGTAAGGAAGTAAAGTCTTCCGAATTGACACACTTGCTAACTTATGTTAGAAGATGTAGTCCAGAACAGCTGTAGGTTGACGAAAAATCTTGTAAAGTCATCCCTAAAATCGGCTGGAAATCCACCTAACCTCAGCATCAAACAGGGTTTTTGGTGGTCAGACTTATCCTAACCATGAGAAGGATATGTCCCGTACAATGGGGGGGCACAATGCAAATTAGCTTTTAAGACTAATGAATCTAATCCCCAGATGGATGATCTCCGTAAAGATCAACTGCATCTATGTTTGACCGCGGTCAACATACATATGCCATAACAAATTGAGGTGTGCAAACTCATGGTTCACCGATGATATTTGGACACGATATAATTTTGTTCTAAAACTTATGCTATTTTATGAATTATATTTGTGTAAAACTATTTTTGGACATTTGGCTTCAAGTTCCATGATACTACAATCATGGGGGCGAATAGCTTGCTAATCGCCGACTGAGACTTCGGTTTTCAGTTACCCTCAACCGGAATTTGAGGTTAAAACCGGAAAACGTGTCTAGTGTAAAAACTAGCATGACATTTTATAAAAATCATAAAACGTTTTCACAAGGTCCAATTTTCCCTAAGGATCCAAATTTTTAAACCCTAATCACGAGTTTCATGTTTGTTTCTGTTGTCAGAATTTCATTTCGTGTGGTGTGCGTGTGATTCAATAAATACTGTGTTGTGTAATAAATTTCATATAGCGTGTGTTTCATTTCGTGTAGTGTGTGTTGTGTAATATATAATGTTCTAACTCTGTTAAAAGATGTAATTGCTTGAGGACAAGCAACGTTCTAGTGTGGGGTATTTTGATATTGCTCTAAACATACATATTATTCGACGCAATATCACTCATATTTCATAGGTTTTTATCTTCTACAAAGAAATTCAATGCGCATTTCACGAGAAAAACGACAAAAGTGGATAAGAGATTGCTATTTGAAGATTCAACGATAAAACGATAGTTTTAACCAGATTTATATCAAGAAACGTTTATTCGAATGAAAGTACAAGATAGATGAAGAAAAGAGTTCAAATAAGAATTTCCAAATCAGTACACGTTAACACGAGATCAACAAAGAACAACTGAAGAAGAAAAATGAAGAAATCTGACATTTACTCTTACACGAATCGTGTGGTGTTACACGAATCGTGTAATATAACTGGTCTTACACGAATCGTGTGACCATACACGATTCGTGTAATGTTAGGCCAAAAGCACTGTTCGGTTATCCAGAAGGTCGGCTGACTTTATGATTTTTAAAACACTTCTTTTCTCAAATGGAGAGACAGCAGGATTTCAACAAAGTTGCAGACTTCACCAACTACTTCAAACTTCAATTATAAAAGGAGTACGTTCAGAGAGTTACAAAGGGAGAGATATATTACAACACATTTACAACACAAGTTTATTATAGTTAAATTATTGTCAATTTTATTACGCTGTAAAAATAGTTTCAACTATTAAGGGGGTATTGTTCGTGATTAAGGGTGTTATTGTACGCGTGAAAGGGGTGTTATTATTGTAATTTTTCTACTGTTTGAAGTTAATGCAAGTGAAGATATTTTAGTAAGTTTACTCTGTTAAAATTAGCGTTGTTATTATGTTTGCATATCTATATTTTTATGTCTACCTTAGTGTAATGGATAGCTAAATTTCCCTAGTGTTTGCTTAAATGTAGAGCCCCTAGTGAAATGGATTGTTACCATTAGTAAAAGTTAAAATGTAACTTTAGTATTTTTAATATTGAGCCTAGTTAAAAGAACCATTTTTATGTAATTAGGTATTTAACCCTTGCCACTTAATTTATTAAATTTAAATAACGAAAGTTGTTTTTATTTACATAAATTGAGCTTCAACATTAAAAATGATCTAGACGAATTTATGGATAAGTTATTGACACCAATTTAGAAATAAACTTCGGTGGTTTGGGTGATATCAATAAATTATATGAAGGTGAAATTATAAAAAGGGAAACCGTTATAATTTAGGTATTGGCGAAGGTCAAAACTAGGCTAGGTCTCAATTTAAATGCTTAGGGAATAGTAGCTTTCTAAAAAGAATCCAATGAAAATTAGATTTTATTTAGTTAAGTTGTAACTTTATATTTATTCGAGAGAAAAATGTAAAGTTTGATACTAGAACATTTTAATAGGGCGTAAAACTTAAAACAATCCATGGACCTAGGGGCGACACAATTAAGTAAACACTCCCATTTACCTCATTTATACTTCTTATAAAAGTTTTATCATTTTTATTTACGAATACTATTTTTAAAATATAAAAAGAAACCATAAAAATATTTCTTTTTTCGAACAGTTAATTGTCACATAATTTTAGCCGTACACGAATCGTGTAGCCTCACACGAATCGTGTAAGACCTGGACGCGGCTACAGTACCAGTAGGTCAAAAATTAGGGTTTTTAATTAATTAATATTATATAATTAGGTTATTAGTTATTTTTATTATATAATTAGTTTTAATTAGTATAAAATACTAAAATACATGTTTTAATCTTAAAAATTATTATTTATTATAGTTTTATAAATTGTATCTAGTTTATAGTTAGTAAATTAATTAATTTCCTTTTAATTTGTATTAGTTTAATCAAAAATGTCATTTAGTTAATTTAAATAAGTTTATATAATAATTGCTTAAAACAAAAATCTAAATATATAGTTTTATTAAAATTTACTATTTTACTAATTACCATTTAGTAACATAATTGTCGCATCATAATTAGTATAATTTCATTTAGTTCCTTTTTAAGTTAATTATTGTAATCTTGTAATTTTATTTAGTAAATTAGTTAAGTTATTTTCTTTTACGGTTATACTATAAATTGCCTAATCCAAAACCCTCTTTAATTAAGTTTGACATCAAAGACTATTAAAAAACCATTAAACACTCCATCTCCCTGTGGAACGAATCGGATTTACCAACAAACTAAACTACACGGATAGGACTAGTTGCCTATATATATGTGTGAAATCAACCTGAAATCAATAAAATACCACATATACAATAAATCAATTCGTGTAACAAAATAACTCAAATCCGTTCATAAATAAAGGTCTCGATCGCACACATCAAGTGTATTAACAATGAAATACATATGTAAAAATAAGACTACTAACTTAATGATTTCGAAACGAGACATATATGTAACGACTATCGTTGTAACGACATTTAACTGTATATACATCATACTAAGATATATTATATATCATAATTTCATGATAATATAATAATTTAACATCTCATTTGTTATAATAAACAATGGGTTAACAACATTCAACAAGATCGTTAACCTAAAGGTTTCAAAACAACATTTACATGTAACGACTAACGATGACTTAACGACTCAGTTAAAATGTATATACATGTAGTGTTTTAATATGTATTCATACACTTTTGAAAGACTTCAAGACACTTATCAAAATACTTCTACTTAACAAAAATGCTTACAATTACATCCTCGTTCAGTTTCATCAACAATTCTACTCGTATGCACCCGTATTCGTACTCGTACAATACACAGCTTTTAGATGTATGTACTATTGGTATATACACTCCAATTATCAGCTCTTAGCAGCCCATGTGAGTCACCTAACACATGTGGGAACCATCATTTGGCAACTAGCATGAAATATCTCATAAAATTACAAAAATATGAGTAATCATTCATGACTTATTTACATGAAAACAAAATTACATATCCTTTATATCTAATCCATACACCAACGACCAAAAACACCTATAAACACTTTCATTCTTCAATTTTCTTCATCTAATTGATCTCTCTCAAGTTCTATCTTCAAGTTCTAAGTGTTCTTCATATATTTTACAAGTTCTAGTTACATAAAATCAAGAATACTTTCAAGTTTGCTAGCTCACTTCCAATCTTGTAAGGTGATCATCCAACCTCAAGAAATCTTTGTTTCTTACAGTAGGTTATCATTCTAATACAAGGTAATAATCATATTCAAACTTTAGTTCAATTTCTATAACTATAACAATCTTATTTCAAGTGATGATCTTACTTGAACTTGTTTTCGTGTCATGATTCTGCTTCAAGAACTTCGAGCCATCCAAGGATCCGTTGAAGCTAGATCCATTTTTCTCTTTTCCAGTAGGTTTATCCAAGGAACTTAAGGTAGTAATGATGTTCATAACATCATTTGATTCATACATATAAAGCTATCTTATTCGAAGGTTTAAACTTGTAATCACTAGAACATAGTTTAGTTAATTCTAAACTTATTCGCAAACAAAAGTTAATCCTTCTAACTTGACTTTTAAAATCAACTAAACACATGTTCTATATCTATATGATATGCTAACTTAATGATTTAAAACCTGTAAACACGAAAAAACACCGTAAAACCGGATTTACGCCGTCGTAGTAACACCGCGGGCTGTTTTGGGTTAGTTAATTAAAAACTATGATAAACTTTGATTTAAAAGTTGTTATTCTGAGAAAATGATTTTTATTATGAACATGAAACTATATCCAAAAATTATGGTTAAACTCAAAGTGGAAGTATGTTTTCTAAAATGGTCATCTAGACGTCGTTCTTTCGACTGAAATGACTACCTTTACAAAAACGACTTGTAACTTATTTTTCCGACTATAAACCTATACTTTTTCTGTTTAGATTCATAAAATAGAGTTCAATATGAAACCATAGCAATTTGATTCACTCAAAACGGATTTAAAATGAAGAAGTTATGGGTAAAACAAGATTGGATAATTTTTCTCATTTTAGCTACGTGAAAATTGGTAACAAATCTATTCCAACCATAACTTAATCAACTTGTATTGTATATTATGTAATCTTGAGATACCATAGACACGTATACAATGTTTCGACCTATCATGTCAACACATCTATATATATTTCGGAACAACCATAGACACTCTATATGTGAATGTTGGAGTTAGCTATACAGGGTTGAGGTTGATTCCAAAATATATATAGTTTGAGTTGTGATCAATACTGAGATACGTATACACTGGGTTGTGGATTGATTCAAGATAATATTTATCGATTTATTTTTGTACATCTAACTGTGGACAACTAGTTGTAGGTTACTAACGAGGACAGCTGACTTAATAAACTTAAAACATCAAAATATACTAAAAGTGTTGTAAATATATTTTGAACATACTTTGATATATATGTATATATTGTTATAGGTTCGTGAATCAACCAGTGGCCAAGTCTTACTTCCCAACGAAGTAAAAATCTGTGAAAGTGAGTTATAGTCCCACTTTTAAAATCTAATATTTTTGGGATGAGAATACATGTAGGTTTTATAAATGATTTACAAAATAGACACAAGTACGTGAAACTACATTCTATGGTTGAATTATCGAAATCGAATATGCCCCTTTATATTAAGTCTGGTAATCTAAGAATTAGGGAACAGACACCCTAATTGACGCGAATCCTAAAGATAGATCTATCGGGCCCAACAAGCCCCATCCAAAGTACCGGATGCTTTAGTACTTCGAAATTTATATCATATCCGAAGGGTGTCCCGGAATGATGGGGATATTCTTATATATGCATCTTGTTAATGTCGGTTACCAGGTGTTCACCATATGAATGATTTTTATCTCTATGTATGGGATGTGTATTGAAATATGAAATCTTGTGGTCTATTGTTACGATTTGATATATATAGGTTAAACCTATAACTCACCAACATTTTTGTTGACGTTTAAAGCATGTTTATTCTCAGGTGAATATTAAGAGCTTCCGGTGTTGCATACTAAAATAAGGACAAGATTTGGAGTCCATGTTTGTATGATATTGTGTAAAAACTGCATTCAAGAAACTGATTTCGATGTAACATATTTGTATTGTAAACCATTATGTAATGGTCGTGTGTAAACAGGATATTTTAGATTATCATTATTTGATAATCTACGTAAAGCTTTTTAAACCTTTATTTATGAAATAAAGGTTATGGTTTGTTTTAAAAATGAATGCAGTCTTTGAAAAACGTCTCATATAGAGGTCAAAACCTCGCAACGAAATCAATTAATATGGAACGTTTTTAATCAATACGAACGGGACATTTCAGTTGGTATCAAAGCGTTGGTCTTAGAGAACCAGAAAATTTACATTAGTGTGTCTTATCACGTTTGTTAGGATGCATTAGTGAGTCTGGACTTCGACCGTGTTTTCTTTAAAAATGATTGCTTAACATTTTTGTTGGAAACTATATATTTTTAACATATGAATATTATGTGATATATTAATCTCTTAACGTGTTTGATATTATGTGATAGATGTCTACCTCTAGAACAAGTCCCATTGACTCACCTAATAATAATGAAGAGTCAAATGTAAATTGGAATGATTCGTGGACTGATTCACAAGTTCCCGAAGAGGAACCGGAAGAAGAGTCGGAACCGGAAGAAGAATCGGAGCCGGAAGAAGAATCGGAACCGGAAGAAGAAATAGAACCGGTGGGGGAAATAATAAAACGGTTAAGAAAAAGAGAATCCTCAACCAACCGACCAAGGTTAATTATGGTCAATGGTGTTTCCGCCAAGGAAGCAAAATATTGGGAGGATTACCAATTCTCCGATGAATCGGATTCCGACGAGAATTCTGATGATGTTATAGAAATTACTCCAACTGAATTTAAAAAGGCAAAAGAAAATAATAAGGGAAAGGGCATAAAAATAGAGAAATCTAATTCCAACCCCGATGAACTTTATATGTATCGTCAACCCCCGAAGTCCTTAAGTTGTAACAATGACCCGGGAACCTCTAAACCACCAGGTTTTTCTAAACCAATGTGGACAACGACAATTAGTATTAGGGGAACATCATATATCCCTAGAAACTTGGCAAAACGAACCAAAACCGAAGAAGAAAAAACGAGCGAGTCGGAATAAGATAGTTGTATTCGTGTGGTGTAATATATGTAATATAGTGTGCTTATGCTTTATGATATATGTAAAAATTGCTTGTATTAATAAGTATTTTTTTATGAATCTAACTCTTGTCTATTTTACAGTTTAAAAACACAAAATGGATAGACAACCCAATATTTTAAGAGACCTACCCGGAGACATGATTGATGAAATCTTGTCTAGAGTCGGTCAGAATTCCTCGGCACAACTATTTAAGGCGAGATCAGTTTGTAAGACATTCGAAGAACGTTCCAAGAATGTCTTCGTTTATAAGAGACTTTCGTTTGAAAGATGGGGGATATCACATTGGGAAACCCATAAGTTACGATGTGTTTACTTTGACGCATATATTGCGGGGAACCCAAATGCTATTTTACGCAACGGGTTAAGAAATTATTTTGACTCAATATATCCGAATATTGGACTTCGTGATTTAGAAAAAGCGGCTAACATGCAACATAAAGAAGCATGTTATGCTTACGGATTAGTAATGTTCGCTTCTCACCAAAGTGAGAACAAGAACATCGGGCTACAACTATTAAACAAAACGTTTCCACAAGTGACGGAGTCGGTAATTGGGGTAAGAAATGAGGTTTTTAGATTGTTACGAGACTGTTGGACATTACGTAACCCTCGTCCCTTTGACGACGTTACAACACGCTGTCTTATCAACGGCCATAACGGTTATGTTCCACAAGACCAAGGATGGGAAGTAGTCCTAGTAAAACCAGAATGCATGACTTGTTTCTGGACGTATGAATTACGTGTCTTTATTGCCTTTGCTGAACGACTTGTGTACTAGCTAGAATTATCTTCACACCTATCTTGTATCAAAGTTATTGTGTGCTATATTTCATGCTTTATGTAAAATAAGCGGTATTGTAAGTTTGTAAAATATTGTATAAAAGTTTGAACGCGAAATATTATTACAATCAGTTTTTCATATAGAATTGTAGTAGTTGAATTGTATATTAGCTATTAAGTATGAACTTAACGGGTAGGTACTACCCGAATTTAAACTTATAAAACGCTAATATGAAGAAAAAGCTTTTATAAATTAGTTCATATTATGCTACAAAATAGTATTAACTACTCTTAATATTCTGTATGATTAACTTGTTCCATTTGACTATTTTGAAGGAAATGGCACCGACTACTCGACACACCGTGAATATGAATGAAGAGGAATTCCGTACTTTTCTAGCTTCAAACATAGCCGCAGTACAGGCTGCGCTACATACCAACAATAACCTTGGATCTAGCAGTACAGGAAATCGTGTAGGATGCACCTACAAAGAATTCACTGCCTGCAAACCTTTGGAATTTGATGGAACCGAAGGACCGATCGGATTGAAACGGTGGACCGAGAAGGTCGAATCGGTGTTTGCCATAAGTAAGTGTACTGAAGAGGACAAAGTGAAGTACGCTACGCATACCTTCACAGGTTCTGCGTTAACATGGTGGAATACCTATCTAGAGCAAGTGGGACAAGACGATGTGTACGCGCTACCGTGGTCAGCATTCAAGCACTTGATGAACGAGAAGTACCGTCCCAGAACCGAGGTCAATAAGCTCAAGACAGAACTTAGAGGGTTACGAACCCAAGGATTTGATATTACCACATACGAAAGACGATTCACAGAATTGTGCCTATTGTGTCCGGGAGCATTCGAAGATGAGGAAGAGAAGATCGACGCGTTTGTGAAAGGATTACCGGAAAGAATCCAAGAAGATATAAGTTCACACGAGCCCGCCTCCATACAACAGGCATGTAGAATGGCTTACAAACTAGTGAACCAGATTGAAGAAAGAATTAAAGAACAGACTGCTGAAGAGACCAATGTGAAGCAAGTCAAAAGAAAGTGGGAGGAGAACGGTGATAAGAATCACCAATACAACAACAGCAGCAATTACAACAATAATCGCAACAATTATCCCAACAATCGCAACATCAATCGCAACTACAACAAACGGCCCAACAACAACAACAACAACAACAATAACAACAGCAACTACAACAATCATCCCAACAACAATAATAACCGCAACAACAACAACAATCAGAAGCAGCTATGCCAAAGGTGTGAAAAGTATCACTCGGGGTTCTGCACCAAATTTTGCAACAAGTGTAAAAGAAATGGTCATAGCGCGGCGAAGTGTGAGGTCTACGGACCAGGGGTTAATAGAACGAAAGGAACAAATGGTGTCGGAACGAGTAATGGCGGAGCAAGTAGTGTCGGAGCAAGTTATGCCAATGTAGTTTGTTATAAATGTGGAAAACCAGGCCACATTATTAGAAATTGCCCGAACCAGGAGAACACGAATGGACAAGGCCGCGGAAGAGTTTTCAATATTAATGCGGCAGAGGCACAGGAAGACCCGGAGCTTGTTACGGGTACGTTTCTTATTGACAATAAATCTGCTTACGTTTTATTTGATTCGGGTGCGGATAGAAGCTATATGAGTAGAGATTTTTGTGCTAAATTAAGTTGTCCATTGACGCCTTTGGATAGTAAATTTTTACTCGAATTAGCAAATGGTAAATTAATTTCAGCAGATAATATATGTCGGAATCGAGAAATTAAACTAGTTAGCGAAACATTTAAGATTGATTTGATACCAGTAGAGTTAGGGAGTTTTGATGTGATAATCGGTATGGACTGGTTGAAAGAAGTGAAAGCAGAGATCGTTTGTTACAAAAATGCAATTCGCATTATACGAGAAAAAGGAAAACCCTTAATGGTGTACGGAGAAAAGGGCAACATGAAGCTACATCTTATTAGTAATTTGAAGGCACAAAAACTAATAAGAAAAGGTTGCTATGCTGTTCTAGCACACGTCGAGAAAGTACAAACTGAAGAAAAGAGCATCAATGATGTTCCCATTGCAAAAGAATTTCCCGATGTATTTCCGAAAGAATTACCGGGATTACCCCCACATCGATCTGTTGAATTTCAAATAGATCTTGTACCAGGAGCTGCACCAATAGCTCGTGCTCCTTACAGACTCGCACCCAGCGAGATGAAAGAACTGCAAAGTCAATTACAAGAACTTTTAGAGCATGGTTTCATTCGACCAAGCACATCACCGTGGGGAGCTCCTGTTTTGTTTGTCAAGAAGAAAGATGGTACATTCAGGTTGTGTATCGACTACCGAGAGTTGAACAAACTTACCATCAAGAACCGCTACCCACTACCGAGAATCGACGACTTATTTGATCAACTACAAGGCTCGTCTGTTTATTCAAAGATTGACTTACGTTCCGGGTATCATCAAATGCGGGTGAAAGAAGATGATATTCCAAAGACTGCTTTCAGAACATGTTACGATCATTACGAGTTTATGGTCATGCCGTTTGGTTTAACTAATGCACCAGCTGTGTTCATGGACCTTATGAACCGAGTGTGTGGACCACACCTTGACAAGTTTGTCATTGTTTTCATTGATGACATACTTATTTACTCAAAGAATGACCAAGAACACGGTGAACATTTGAGAAAGGTGTTAGAAGTATTGAGGAAGGAAGAATTGTACGCTAAGTTTTCAAAGTGTGCATTTTGGTTGGAAAAAGTTCAATTCCTCGGTCACATAGTGAACAAAGAAGGTATTAAGGTGGATCCAGTAAAGATAGAAACTGTTGAAAAGTGGGAAACCCCGAAAACTTCGAAACACATACGCCAGTTTTTAGGACTAGCTGGTTACTACAGAAGGTTCATCCAAGACTTTTCCAGAATAGCAAAACCCTTGACTGCATTAACGCATAAAGGGAAGAAATTTGAATGGAATGATGAACAAGATGAAATGTCCCGTTCTTATTGATTAAAAACGTTCCATATTAATTGATTTCGTTGCGAGGTTTTGACCTCTATATGAGACGTTTTTCAAAGACTGCATTTATTTTTAAAACAAACCATAACCTTTATTTCATAAATAAAGGTTTAAAAAGCTTTACGTAGATTATCAAATAATGATAATCTAAAATATCCTGTTTACACACGACCATTACATAATGGTTTACAATACAAATATGTTACATCGAAATCAGTTTCTTGAATGCAGTTTTTACACAATATCATACAAACATGGACTCCAAATCTTGTCCTTATTTTAGTATGCAACAGCGGAAGCTCTTAATATTCACCTGAGAATAAACATGCTTTAAACGTCAACAAAAATGTTGGTGAGTTATAGGTTTAACCTATATATATCAAATCGTAACAATAGACCACAAGATTTCATATTTCAATACACATCCCATACATAGAGATAAAAATCATTCATATGGTGAACACCTGGTAACCGACAATAACAAGATGCATATATAAGAATATCCCCATCATTCCGGGACACCCTTCGGATATGATATAAATTTCGAAGTACTAAAGCATCCGGTACTTTGGATGGGGTTTGTTAGGCCCAATAGATCTATCTTTAGGATTCGCGTCAATTAGGGTGTCTGTTCCCTAATTCTTAGATTACCAGACTTAATAAAAAGGGGCATATTCGATTTCGATAATTCAACCATAGAATGTAGTTTCACGTACTTGTGTCTATTTTGTAAATCATTTATAAAACCTGCATGTATTCTCATCCCAAAAATATTAGATTTTAAAAGTGGGACTATAACTCACTTTCACAGATTTTTACTTCGTCGGGAAGTAAGACTTGGCCACTGTTGATTCACGAACCTATAACA
This sequence comes from Rutidosis leptorrhynchoides, assembly GCF_046630445.1. Classification (NCBI taxonomy): domain Eukaryota; kingdom Viridiplantae; phylum Streptophyta; class Magnoliopsida; order Asterales; family Asteraceae; genus Rutidosis; species Rutidosis leptorrhynchoides. The sequence goes on from NC_092339.1 coordinate 204,089,292, forward strand.
ATATATACATATATATTAAAGTATGTTCAAAATATATTTACAACACTTTTAATATATTTTGATGTTTTAAGTTTATTAAGTCAGCTGTCCTCGTTAGTAACCTATAACTAGTTGTCCACAGTTAGATGTACAGAAATAAATCGATAAATATTATCTTGAATCAATCCACGACCCAGTGTATACGTATCTCAGTATTGATCACAACTCAAACTATATATATTTTGGAATCAACCTCAACCCTGTATAGCTAACTCCAACATTCACATATAGAGTGTCTATGGTTGTTCCGAAATATATATAGATGTGTCGACATGATAGGTCAAAACATTGTATACGTGTCTATGGTATCTCAAGATTACATAATATACAATACAAGTTGATTAAGTTATGGTTGGAATAGATTTGTTACCAATTTTCACGTAGCTAAAATGAGAAAAATTATCCAATCTTGTTTTACCCATAACTTCTTCATTTTAAATCCGTTTTGAGTGAATCAAATTGCTATGGTTTCATATTGAACTCTATTTTATGAATCTAAACAGAAAAGTATAGGTTTATAGTCGGAAAAATAAGTTACAAGTCGTTTTTGTAAAGGTAGTCATTTCAGTCGAAAGAACGACGTCTAGATGACCATTTTAGAAAACATACTTCCACTTTGAGTTTAATCATAATTTTTGGATATAGTTTCATGTTCATAATAAAAATCATTTTCTCAGAATAACAACTTTAAAATCAAAGTTTATCATAGTTTTTAATTAACTAACTCAAAACAGCCCGCGGTGTTACTACGACGGCGTAAATCCGGTTTTACGGTGTTTTTCGTGTTTCCAGGTTTTAAATCATTAAGTTAGCATATCATATAGATATAGAACATGTGTTTAGTTGATTTTAAAAGTCAAGTTAGAAGGATTAACTTTTGTTTGCGAACAAGTTTAGAATTAACTAAACTATGTTCTAGTGATTACAAGTTTAAACCTTCGAATAAGATAGCTTTATATGTATGAATCGAATGATGTTATGAACATCATTACTACCTTAATTTCCTTGGATAAACCTACTGGAAAAGAGAAAAATGGATCTAGCTTCAATGGATCCTTGGATGGCTCGAAGTTCTTGAAGCAGAATCATGACACGAAAACAAGTTCAAGTAAGATCATCACTTGAAATAAGATTGTTATAGTTATAGAAATTGAACCAAAGTTTGAATATGATTATTACCTTGTATTAGAATGATAACCTACTGTAAGAAACAAAGATTTCTTGAGGTTGGATGATCACCTTACAAGATTGGAAGTGAGCTAGCAAACTTGAAAGTATTCTTGATTTTATGAAACTAGAACTTTTGGAATTTATGAAGAACACTTAGAACTTGAAGATATAACTTGAGAGAGATCAATTAGATGAAGAAAATTGAAGAATGAAAGTGTTTGTAGGTGTTTTTGGTCGTTGGTGTATGGATTAGATATAAAGGATATGTAATTTTGTTTTCATGTAAATAAGTCATGAATGATTACTCATATTTTTGTAATTTTATGAGATATTTCATGCTAGTTGCCAAATGATGGTTCCCACATGTGTTAGGTGACTCACATGGGCTGCTAAGAGCTGATCATTGGAGTGTATATACCAATAGTACATACATCTAAAAGCTGTGTATTGTACGAGTACGAATACGGGTGCATACGAGTAGAATTGTTGATGAAACTGAACGAGGATGTAATTGTAAGCATTTTTGTTAAGTAGAAGTATTTTGATAAGTGTATTGAAGTCTTTCAAAAGTGTATAAATACATATTAAAACACTACATGTATATACATTTTAACTGAGTCGTTAAGTCATCGTTAGTCGTTACATGTAAGTGTTGTTTTGAAACCTTTAGGTTAACGATCTTGTTAAATGTTGTTAACCCAATGTTTATAATATCAAATGAGATTTTAAATTATTATATTATCATGATATTATCATGTATGAATATCTCTTAATATGATATATATACATTAAATGTCTTTACAACGATAATCGTTACATATATGTCTCGTTTAAAAATCATTAAATTAGTAGTCTTGTTTTTACATATGTAGTTCATTGTTAATATACTTAATGATATGTTTACTTATCATAGTATCATGTTAACTATATATATATCCATATATATGTCATCATATAGTTTTTACAAGTTTTAACGTTCGTGAATCACCGGTCAACTTGGGTGGTCAATTGTCTATATGAAACATATTTCAATTAATCAAGTCTTAACAAGTTTGATTGCTTAACATGTTGGAAACATTTAATCATGTAAATATCAATCTCAATTAATATATATAAACATGGAAAAGTTCGGGTCACTACAGTACCTACCCGTTAAATAAATTTCGTCCCGAAATTTTAAGCTGTTAAAGGTGTTGACGAATCTTCTGGAAATAGATGCGGGTATTTCTTCTTCATCTGATCTTCACGCTCCCAGGTGAACTCGGGTCCTCTACGAGCATTCCATCGAACCTTAACAATTGGTATCTTGTTTTGCTTAAGTCTTTTAACCTCACGATCCATTATTTCGACGGGTTCTTCGATGAATTGAAGTTTTTCGTTGATTTGGATTTCATCTAACGGAATAGTGAGATCTTCTTTAGCAAAACATTTCTTCAAATTCGAGACGTGGAAAGTGTTATGTACAGCCGCGAGTTGTTGAGGTAACTCAAGTCGGTAAGCTACTGGTCCGACACGATCAATAATCTTGAATGGTCCAATATACCTTGGATTTAATTTCCCTCGTTTACCAAATCGAACAACGCCTTTCCAAGGTGCAACTTTAAGCATGACCATCTCTCCAATTTCAAATTCTATATCTTTTCTTTTAATGTCAGCGTAGCTCTTTTGTCGACTTTGGGCGGTTTTCAACCGTTGTTGAATTTGGATGATCTTCTCGGTAGTTTCTTGTATAATCTCCGGACCCGTAATCTGTCTATCCCCCACTTCACTCCAACAAATCGGAGACCTGCACTTTCTACCATAAAGTGCTTCAAACGGCGCCATCTCAATGCTTGAATGGTAGCTGTTGTTGTAGGAAAATTCTGCTAACGGTAGATGTCGATCCCAACTGTTTCCGAAATCAATAACACATGCTCGTAGCATGTCTTCAAGCGTTTGTATCGTCCTTTCGCTCTGCCCATCAGTTTGTGGATGATAGGCAGTACTCATGTCTAGACGAGTTCCTAATGCTTGCTGTAATGTCTGCCAGAATCTTGAAATAAATCTACCATCCCTATCAGAGATAATAGAGATTGGTATTCCATGTCTGGAGACGACTTCCTTCAAATACAGTCGTGCTAACTTCTCCATCTTGTCATCTTCTCTTATTGGTAGGAAGTGTGCTGATTTGGTGAGACGATCAACTATTACCCAAATAGTATCAAAACCACTTGCAGTCCTTGGCAATTTAGTGATGAAATCCATGGTAATGTTTTCCCATTTCCATTCCGGGATTTCGGGTTGTTGAAGTAGACCTGATGGTTTCTGATGCTCAGCTTTGACCTTAGAACACGTCAAACATTCTCCTACGTATTTAGCAACATCGGCTTTCATACCCGGCCACCAAAAATGTTTCTTGAGATCCTTGTACATCTTCCCCGTTCCAGGGTGTATTGAGTATCTGGTTTTATGAGCTTCTCTAAGTACCATTTCTCTCATATCTCCAAATTTTGGTACCCAAATCCTTTCAGCCCTATACCGGGTTCCGTCTTCCCGAATATTAAGATGCTTCTCCGATCCTTTGGGTATTTCATCCTTTAAATTTCCCTCTTTTAAAACTCCTTGTTGCGCCTACTTTATTTGAGTAGTAATGTTATTATGAATCATTATATTCATAGATTTTACTCGAATGGGTTCTCTGTCCTTCCTGCTCAAGGCATCGGCTACCACATTTGCCTTCCCCGGGTGGTAACGAATCTCAAAGTCGTAATCATTCAATAATTCAATCCACCTACGCTGCCTCATATTCAGTTGTTTCTGATTAAATATGTGTTGAAGACTTTTGTGGTCGGTATATATAATACTTTTGACCCCATATAAGTAGTGCCTCCAAGTCTTTAATGCAAAAATAACCGCGCCTAATTCCAAATCATGCGTCGTATAATTTTGTTCGTGAATCTTCAATTGTCTAGACGCATAAGCAATCACCTTCGTTCGTTGCATTAATACACAACCGAGACCTTGCTTTGATGCATCACAATAAATCACAAAATCATCATTCCCTTCAGGCAATGACAATATAGGTGACGTAGTTAGCTTTTTCTTCAATAACTGAAACGCTTTCTCTTGTTCATCATTCCATTCAAATTTCTTCCCTTTATGCGTTAATGCAGTCAAGGGTTTTGCTATTCTTGAAAAGTCTTGGATGAACCTTCTGTAGTAACCAGCTAGTCCTAAAAACTGGCGTATGTGTTTCGGAGTTTTCGGGGTTTCCCACTTTTCAACAGTTTCTATCTTTGCCGGATCCACCTTAATACCTTCTTTGTTCACTATGTGACCGAGGAATTGAACTTCTTCCAACCAAAATGCACACTTTGAAAACTTAGCGTACAATTCTTCCTTCCTCAATACTTCTAACACCTTTCTCAAATGTTCACCGTGTTCTTGGTCATTCTTTGAGTAAATAAGTATGTCATCAATGAAAACAATGACAAACTTGTCAAGGTATGGTCCACACACTCGGTTCATAAGGTCCATGAACACAGCTGGTGCATTAGTTAAACCAAACGGCATGACCATAAACTCGTAATGACCGTAACGTGTTCTGAAAGCAGTCTTTGGAATATCATCTTCTTTCACCCGCATTTGATGATACCCGGAACGTAAGTCAATCTTTGAATAAACAGACGAGCCTTGTAGTTGATCAAATAAGTCGTCGATTCTCGGTAGTGGGTAGCGGTTCTTGATGGTAAGTTTGTTCAACTCTCGGTAGTCGATACACAACCTGAATGTACCATCTTTCTTCTTGACAAACAAAACAGGAGCTCCCCACGGTGATGTGCTTGGTCGAATGAAACCACGCTCTAAAAGTTCTTGTAATTGGCTTTGCAGTTCTTTCATCTCGCTGGGTGCGAGTCTGTAAGGAGCACGAGCTATTGGTGCAGCTCCTGGTACAAGATCTATTTGAAATTCAACGGATCGATGTGGGGGTAATCCCGGTAATTCTTTCGGAAATACATCGGGAAATTCTTTTGCAATGGGAACATCATTGATGCTCTTTTCTTCAGTTTGTACTTTCTCGACGTGTGCTAGAACAGCATAGCAACCTTTTCTTATTAGTTTTTGTGCCTTCAAATTACTAATAAGATGTAGCTTCGTGTTGCCCTTTTCTCCGTACACCATTAAGGGTTTTCCTTTTTCTCGTATAATGCGAATTGCATTTTTGTAACAAACGATCTCCGCTTTTACTTCTTTCAACCAGTCCATACCGATTATCACATCAAAACTCCCTAACTCTACTGGTATCAAATCAATCTTAAATGTTTCGCTAACCAGTTTAATTTCTCGATTCCGACATATATTATCTGCTGAAATTAATTTACCATTTGCTAATTCGAGTAAAAATTTACTATCCAAAGGCGTCAATGGACAACTTAATTTAGCACAAAAATCTCTACTCATATAGCTTCTATCCGCACCCGAATCAAATAAAACGTAAGCAGATTTATTGTCAATAAGAAACGTACCCGTAACAAGCTCCGGGTCTTCCTGTGCCTCTACCGCATTAATATTGAAAACTCTTCCACGGCCTTGTCCATTCGTGTTCTCCTGGTTCAGGCAATTTCTAATAATGTGGCCTGGTTTTCCACATTTATAACAAACTACATTGGCATAATTTGCTCCGACACTACTTGCTCCGCCATTACTCGTTCCGACACCATTTGTTCCTTTCGTTCTATTAACCCCTGGTCCGTAGACCTCACACTTCGCCGCGCTATGACCATTTCTTTTACACTTGTTGCAAAATTTGGTGCAGAACCCCGAGTGATTCTTTTCACACCTTTGGCATAGCTGCTTCTGATTGTTGTTGTTGTTGTTGTTGTTGTTGTTGTTGGGCCGTTTGTTGTAGTTGCGATTGATGTTGCGATTGTTGGGATAATTTTTGCGATTATTGTTGTAATTGCTGTTGTTGTTGTATTGGTGATTCTTATCACCGTTTTCCTCCCACTTTCTTTTGACTTGCTTCACATTGGCCTCTTCAGTAGTCTGTTCTTTAATTCTTTCTTCAATCTGGTTCACTAGTTTGTGAGCCATTCTACATGCCTGTTGTATGGAGGCGGGCTCGTGTGAACTTATATCTTCTTGGATTCTTTCCGGTAATCCTTTCACAAACGCGTCGATCTTCTCTTCCTCATCTTCGAATGCTCCCGGACACAATAGGCACAATTCTGTGAATCGTCTTTCGTACGTGGTAATATCAAATCCTTGGGTTCGTAACCCTCTAAGTTCTGTCTTGAGCTTATTGACCTCGGTTCTGGGACGGTACTTCTCGTTCATCAAGTGCTTGAATGCTGACCACGGTAGTGCGTACGCATCATCTTGTCCCACTTGCTCTAGATAGGTATTCCACCATGTTAACGCAGAACCTGTGAAGGTATGCGTAGCGTACTTCACTTTGTCCTCTTCAGTACACTTACTTATGGCAAACACCGATTCAACCTTCTCGGTCCACCGTTTCAATCCGATCGGTCCTTCGGTTCCATCAAATTCCAAAGGTTTGCAGGCAGTGAATTCTTTGTAGGTGCATCCTACACGATTTCCTGTACTGCTAGATCCAAGGTTATTGTTGGTATGTAGCGCAGCCTGTACTGCGGCTATGTTTGAAGCTAGAAAAGTACGGAATTCCTCTTCATTCATATTTACGGTGTGTTGAGTAGTCGGTGCCATTTCCTTCAAAATAGTTAAATGGAACAAGTTAATCATACAGAATATTAAGAGTAGTTAATAGTATTTCGTAGCATAATATGAACTCATTTATAAAAGCTTTTTCTTCATATTAGCGTTTTATAAGTTTAAATTCGGGTAGTACCTACCCGTTAAGTTCATACTTATTAGCTAATATACAATTCAACTACTACAATTCTATATGAAAAACTGATTATAATAATATTTCGCGTTCAAACTTTTATACAATATTTTACAAACTTACAATACCGCTTATTTTACATAAAGCATGAAATATAGCACACAATAACTTTGATACAAGATAGTTGTGAAGACAATTCTAGCTAGTACACAAGTCGTTCAGCAAAGGCAATAAAGACACGTAATTCATACGTCCAGAAACAAGTCATGCATTCTGGTTTTACTAGGACTACTTCCCATCCTTGGTCTTGTGCAACATAACCGTTATGGCCGTTGATAAGACATCGTGTTGTAACGTCATCAAAGGGACGAGGGTTACGTAATGTCCAACAGTCCCGTAATAATCTAAAAACCTCATTTCTTACCCCAATTACCGACTCCGTCACTTGTGGAAACGTTTTGTTTAATAGTTGTAGCCCGATGTTCTTGTTCTCACTTTGGTGAGAAGCGAACATTACTAATCCGTAAGCATAACATGCTTCTTTATGTTGCATGTTAGCCGCTTTTTCTAAATCACGAAGTCCAATATTCGGATATATTGAGTCAAAATAATTTCTTAACCCGTTGCGTAAAATAGCATTTGGGTTCCCCGCAATATATGCGTCAAAGTAAACACATCGTAACTTATGGGTTTCCCAATGTGATATCCCCCATCTTTCAAACGAAAGTCTCTTATAAACCAAGACATTCTTGGAACGTTCTTCGAATGTCTTACAAACTGATCTCGCCTTAAATAGTTGTGCCGAAGAATTCTGGCCGACTCTAGACAAGATTTCATCAATCATGTCTCCGGGTAGGTCTCTTAAAATATTGGGTTGTCTATCCATTTTGTGTTTTTAAACTGTAAAATAGACAAGAGTTAGATTCATAAAAAAATACTTATTAATACAAGCAATTTTTACATATATCATAAAGCATAAGAACACTATATTACATATATTACACCACACGAATACAACTATCTTATTCCGACTCGCTCGTTTCTTCTTCTTCGGTTTTGGTTCGTTTTGCCAAGTTTCTAGGGATATATGATGTTCCCCTAATACGAGCCGTCGTTGTCCACATCGGTTTAGAAAAACCTGGTGGTTTAGAGGTTCCCGGGTCATTGTTACAACTTAAGGACTTCGGGGGTTGACGATACATATAAAGTTCATCGGGGTTGGAATTAGATTTCTCTATTTTTATGCCCTTTCCCTTATTATTTTCTTTTGCCTTTTTAAATTCAGTTGGGGTAATTTCTATAACATCATCGGAATTCTCGTCGAAATCCGATTCATCGGAGAATTGGTAATCCTCCCAATATTTTGCTTCCTTGGCGGAAACACCATTGACCATAATTAACTTTGGTCGGTTGGTTGAGGATTTTCTTTTACTTAACCGTTTTATTATTTCCCCCACCGGTTCTATTTCTTCATCCGGTTCCGATTCTTCTTCCGGTTCCGATTCTTCTTCCGGTTCCGACTCTTCTTCCGGTTCCTCTTCGGGAACTTGTGAATCAGTCCACAAATCATTCCAATTTACATTTGACTCTTCATTATTATTAGGTGAGTCAATGGGACTTGTTCTAGAGGTAGACATCTATCACATAATATCAAACACGTTAAGAGATTAATATATCACATAATATTCATATGTTAAAAATATATAGTTTCCAACAAAAATGTTAAGCAATCATTTTTAAAGAAAACACGGTCGAAGTCCAGACTCACTAATGCATCCTAACAAACTCGATAAGACACACTAATGCAAATTTTCTGGTTCTCTAAGACCAACGCTCGGATACCAACTGAAATGTCCCGTTCTTATTGATTAAAAACGTTCCATATTAATTGATTTCGTTGCGAGGTTTTGACCTCTATATGAGACGTTTTTCAAAGACTGCATTTATTTTTAAAACAAACCATAACCTTTATTTCATAAATAAAGGTTTAAAAAGCTTTACGTAGATTATCAAATAATGATAATCTAAAATATCCTGTTTACACACGACCATTACATAATGGTTTACAATACAAATATGTTACATCGAAATCAGTTTCTTGAATGCAGTTTTTACACAATATCATACAAACATGGACTCCAAATCTTGTCCTTATTTTAGTATGCAACAGCGGAAGCTCTTAATATTCACCTGAGAATAAACATGCTTTAAACGTCAACAAAAATGTTGGTGAGTTATAGGTTTAACCTATATATATCAAATCGTAACAATAGACCACAAGATTTCATATTTCAATACACATCCCATACATAGAGATAAAAATCATTCATATGGTGAACACCTGGTAACCGACAATAACAAGATGCATATATAAGAATATCCCCATCATTCCGGGACACCCTTCGGATATGATATAAATTTCGAAGTACTAAAGCATCCGGTACTTTGGATGGGGTTTGTTAGGCCCAATAGATCTATCTTTAGGATTCGCGTCAATTAGGGTGTCTGTTCCCTAATTCTTAGATTACCAGACTTAATAAAAAGGGGCATATTCGATTTCGATAATTCAACCATAGAATGTAGTTTCACGTACTTGTGTCTATTTTGTAAATCATTTATAAAACCTGCATGTATTCTCATCCCAAAAATATTAGATTTTAAAAGTGGGACTATAACTCACTTTCACAGATTTTTACTTCGTCGGGAAGTAAGACTTGGCCACTGTTGATTCACGAACCTATAACAATATATACATATATATTAAAGTATGTTCAAAATATATTTACAACACTTTTAATATATTTTGATGTTTTAAGTTTATTAAGTCAGCTGTCCTCGTTAGTAACCTATAACTAGTTGTCCACAGTTAGATGTACAGAAATAAATCGATAAATATTATCTTGAATCAATCCACGACCCAGTGTATACGTATCTCAGTATTGATCACAACTCAAACTATATATATTTTGGAATCAACCTCAACCCTGTATAGCTAACTCCAACATTCACATATAGAGTGTCTATGGTTGTTCCGAAATATATATAGATGTGTCGACATGATAGGTCGAAACATTGTATACGTGTCTATGGTATCTCCAGATTACATAATATACAATACAAGTTGATTAAGTTATGGTTGGAATAGATTTGTTACCAATTTTCACGTAGCTAAAATGAGAAAAATTATCCAATCTTGTTTTACCCATAACTTCTTCATTTTAAATCCGTTTTGAGTGAATCAAATTGCTATGGTTTCATATTGAACTCTATTTTATGAATCTAAACAGAAAAGTATAGGTTTATAGTCGGAAAAATAAGTTACAAGTCGTTTTTGTAAAGGTAGTCATTTCAGTCGAAAGAACGACGTCTAGATGACCATTTTAGAAAACATACTTCCACTTTGAGTTTAATCATAATTTTTGGATATAGTTTCATGTTCATAATAAAAATCATTTTCTCAGAATAACAACTTTAAAATCAAAGTTTATCATAGTTTTTAATTAACTAACTCAAAACAGCCCGCGGTGTTACTACGACGGCGTAAATCCGGTTTTACGGTGTTTTTCGTGTTTCCAGGTTTTAAATCATTAAGTTAGCATATCATATAGATATAGAACATGTGTTTAGTTGATTTTAAAAGTCAAGTTAGAAGGATTAACTTTTGTTTGCGAACAAGTTTAGAATTAACTAAACTATGTTCTAGTGATTACAAGTTTAAACCTTCGAATAAGATAGCTTTATATGTATGAATCGAATGATGTTATGAACATCATTACTACCTTAATTTCCTTGGATAAACCTACTGGAAAAGAGAAAAATGGATCTAGCTTCAATGGATCCTTGGATGGCTCGAAGTTCTTGAAGCAGAATCATGACACGAAAACAAGTTCAAGTAAGATCATCACTTGAAATAAGATTGTTATAGTTATAGAAATTGAACCAAAGTTTGAATATGATTATTACCTTGTATTAGAATGATAACCTACTGTAAGAAACAAAGATTTCTTGAGGTTGGATGATCACCTTACAAGATTGGAAGTGAGCTAGCAAACTTGAAAGTATTCTTGATTTTATGAAACTAGAACTTTTGGAATTTATGAAGAACACTTAGAACTTGAAGATAGAACTTGAGAGAGATCAATTAGATGAAGAAAATTGAAGAATGAAAGTGTTTGTAGGTGTTTTTGGTCGTTGGTGTATGGATTAGATATAAAGGATATGTAATTTTGTTTTCATGTAAATAAGTCATGAATGATTACTCATATTTTTGTAATTTTATGAGATATTTCATGCTAGTTGCCAAATGATGGTTCCCACATGTGTTAGGTGACTCACATGGGCTGCTAAGAGCTGATCATTGGAGTGTATATACCAATAGTACATACATCTAAAAGCTGTGTATTGTACGAGTACGAATACGGGTGCATACGAGTAGAATTGTTGATGAAACTGAACGAGGATGTAATTGTAAGCATTTTTGTTAAGTAGAAGTATTTTGATAAGTGTATTGAAGTCTTTCAAAAGTGTATAAATACATATTAAAAAACTACATGTATATACATTTTAACTGAGTCGTTAAGTCATCGTTAGTCGTTACATGTAAGTGTTGTTTTGAAACCTTTAGGTTAACGATCTTGTTAAATGTTGTTAACCCAATGTTTATAATATCAAATGAGATTTTAAATTATTATATTATCATGATATTATCATGTATGAATATCTCTTAATATGATATATATACATTAAATGTCTTTACAACGATAATCGTTACATATATGTCTCGTTTAAAAATCATTAAATTAGTAGTCTTGTTTTTACATATGTAGTTCATTGTTAATATACTTAATGATATGTTTACTTATCATAGTATCATGTTAACTATATATATATCCATATATATGTCATCATATAGTTTTTACAAGTTTTAAATTTCGTGAATCACCGGTCAACTTGGGTGGTCAATTGTCTATATGAAACATATTTCAATTAATCAAGTCTTAACAAGTTTGATTGCTTAACATGTTGGAAACATTTAATCATGTAAATATCAATCTCAATTAATATATATAAACATGGAAAAGTTCGGGTCACTACACAAGAGAAAGTGTTTCAGTTATTGAAGAAAAAGCTAACTACGGCACCTATATTGTCATTGCCTGAAGGGAATGATGATTTTGTGATTTATTGTGACGCATCAAAGCAAGGTCTCGGTTGTGTATTAATGCAACGAACGAAGGTGATTGCTTATGCGTCTAGACAATTGAAGATTCACGAACAAAATTATACGACGCATGATTTGGAATTAGGCGCGGTTGTTTTTGCATTAAAGACTTGGAGACACTACTTATATGGGGTCAAAAGTATTATATATACCGACCACAAAAGTCTTCAACACATATTTAATCAGAAACAACTGAATATGAGGCAGCGTAGGTGGATTGAATTATTGAATGATTACGACTTTGAGATTCGTTACCACCCGGGGAAGGCAAATGTGGTAGCCGATGCCTTGAGCAGGAAGGACAGAGAACCCATTCGAGTAAAATCTATGAATATAATGATTCATAATAACCTTACTACTCAAATAAAGGAGGCGCAACAAGGAGTTTTAAAAGAGGGAAATTTAAAGGATGAAATACCCAAAGGATCGGAGAAACATCTTAATATTCGGGAAGACGGAACCCGATATAGGGCTGAAAGGATTTGGGTACCAAAATTTGGAGATATGAGAGAAATGGTACTTAGAGAAGCTCATAAAACCAGATACTCAATACATCCTGGAACGGGGAAGATGTACAAGGATCTCAAGAAACATTTTTGGTGGCCGGGTATGAAAGCCAATGTTGCTAAATACGTAGGAGAATGTTTGAAGTGTTCTAAGGTCAAAGCTGAGCATCAGAAACCATCAGGTCTACTTCAACAACCCGAAATCCCAGAATGGAAATGGGAAAACATTACCATGGATTTCATCACTAAATTGCCAAGGACTGCAAGTGGTTTTGATACTATTTGGGTAATAGTTGATCGTCTCACCAAATCAGCACACTTCCTGCCAATAAGAGAAGATGACAAGATGGAGAAGTTAGCACGACTGTATTTGAAGGAAGTCGTCTCCATACATGGAATACCAATCTCTATTATCTCTGATAGGGATGGCAGATTTATTTCAAGATTCTGGCAGACATTACAGCAAGCATTAGGAACTCGTCTAGACATGAGTACTGCCTATCATCCACAAACTGATGGGCAGAGTGAAAGGATGATACAAACGCTTGAAGACATGCTACGAGCATGTGTTATTGATTTCGGAAACAGTTGGGATCGACATCTACCGTTAGCAGAATTTTCCTACAATAACAGCTACCATTCAAGCATTGAGATGGCGCCGTTTGAAGCACTTTATGGTAGAAAGTGCAGGTCTCCGATTTGTTGGAGTGAAGTGGGGGATAGACAGATTACGGGTCCGGAGATTATACAAGAAACTACCGAGATGATCATCCAAATTCAACAACGGTTGAAAACCGCCCAAAGTCGACAAAAGAGCTACGCTGACATTAAAAGAAAAGATATAGAATTTGAAATTGGAGAGATGGTCATGCTTAAAGTTGCACCTTGGAAAGGCGTTGTTCGATTTGGTAAACGAGGGAAATTAAATCCAAGGTATATTGGACCATTCAAGATTATTGATCGTGTCGGACCATTAGCTTACCGACTTGAGTTACCTCAACAACTCGCAGCTGTACATAACACTTTCCACGTCTCGAATTTGAAGAAATGTTTTGCTAAAGAAGATCTCACTATTCCGTTAGATGAAATCCAAATCAACGAAAAACTTCAATTCATCGAAGAACCCGTCGAAATAATGGATCGTGAGGTTAAAAGACTTAAGCAAAACAAGATACCAATTGTTAAGGTTCGATGGAATGCTCGTAGAGGACCCGAGTTCACCTGGGAGCGTGAAGATCAGATGAAGAAGAAATACCCGCATCTATTTCCAGAAGATTCGTCAACACCTTCAACAGCTTAAAATTTCGGGACGAAATTTATTTAACGGGTAGGTACTGTAGTGACCCGAACTTTTCCATGTTTATATATATTAATTGAGAATGATATTTACATAATTAAATGTTTCCAACATGTTAAGTAATCAAACTTGTTAAGACTTGATTAATTGAAATATGTTTCATATAGACAATTGACCACCCAAGTTGACCGGTGATTCACGAACGTTAAAACTTGTAAAAACTATACGATGAAATATATATGGTTATATATATAGTTAACATGTTTTTATTATAAGTATGTATCTTATTAGGTATTTTAACAATGAGTTATATACATAAAAATGAGACTATTAATTTAAGAAACTCGAAAACGATATATATAACGATTTTCGTTATAACAACGTCTTACTAGGTACATATGAATCATATTAAGATATTGATACACTTGGTTAATTATGTTAAATGATAAGTAAATATATTATTAAGTGTATTAACAATGAAATACATATGTAAAAATAAGACTACTAACTTAATGATTTCGAAACGAGACATATATGTAACGACTATCGTTGTAACGACATTTAACTGTATATACATCATACTAAGATATATTATATATCATAATATCATGATAATATAATAATTTAACATCTCATTTGTTATAATAAATAATGGGTTAACAACATTCAACAAGATCGTTAACCTAAAGGTTTCAAAACAACATTTACATGTAACGACTAACGATGACTTAACGACTCAGTTAAAATGTATATACATGTAGTGTTTTAATATGTATTCATAAACTTTTGAAAGACTTCAAGACACTTATCAAAATACTTCTACTTAACAAAAATGCTTACAATTACATCCTCGTTCAGTTTCATCAACAATTCTACTCGTATGCACCCGTATTCGTACTCGTACAATACACAGCTTTTAGATGTATGTACTATTGGTATATACACTCCAATTATCAGCTCTTCGCAGCCCATGTGAGTCACCTAACACATGTGGGAACCATCATTTGGCAACTAGCATGAAATATCTCATAAAATTACAAAAATATGAGTAATCATTCATGACTTATTTACATGAAAACAAAATTACATATCCTTTATATCTAATCCATACACCAACGACCAAAAACACCTACAAACACTTTCATTCTTCAATTTTCTTCATCTAATTGATCTCTCTCAAGTTCTATCTTCAAGTTCTAAGTGTTCTTCATATATTTTACAAGTTCTAGTTACATAAAATCAAGAATACTTTCAAGTTTGCTAGCTCACTTCCAATCTTGTAAGGTGATCATCCAACCTCAAGAAATCTTTGTTTCTTACAGTAGGTTATCATTCTAATACAAGGTAATAATCATATTCAAACTTTGGTTCAATTTCTATAACTATAACAATCTTATTTCAAGTGATGATCTTACTTGAACTTGTTTTCGTGTCATGATTCTGCTTCAAGAACTTCGAGCCATCCAAGGATCCGTTGAAGCTAGATTCATTTTTCTCTTTTCCAGTAGTGAAATAAAGGTGATCATCCAACTTCATTTTTCTCATTATTTGATAATCTACGTAAAGCTTTTTAAACCTTTATTTATGAAATAAAGGTTATGGTTTGTTTTAAAAATGAATGCAGTCTTTGAAAAACGTCTCATATAGAGGTCAAAACCTCGCAACGAAATCAATTAATATGGATCTAGCTTCAACGGATCCTTGGATGGCTCGAAGTTCTTGAAGCAGAATCATGACACGAAAACAAGTTCAAGTAAGATCATCACTTGAAATAAGATTGTTATAGTTATAGAAATTGAACCAAAGTTTGAATATGATTATTACCTTGTATTAGAATGATAACCTACTGTAAAAAACAAAGATTTCTTGAGGTTGGATGATCACCTTACAAGATTGGAAGTGAGCTAGCAAACTTGAAAGTATTCTTGATTTTTATGAAACTAGAACTTTTGGAATTTATGAAGAAAACTTAGAACTTGAAGATAGAACTTGAGAGAGATCAATTAGATGAAGAAAATTGAAGAATGAAAGTGTTTGTAGGTGTTTTTGGTCGTTGGTGTATGGATTAGATATAAAGGATATGTAATTTTGTTTTCATGTAAATAAGTCATGAATGATTACTCATATTTTTGTAATTTTATGAGATATTTCATGCTAGTTGCCAAATGATGGTTCCCACATGTGTTAGGTGACTCACATGGGCTGCTAAGAGCTGATAATTGGAGTGTATATACCAATAGTACATACATCTAAAAGCTGTGTATTGAACGAGTACGAATACGGGTGCATACGAGTAGAATTGTTGATGAAACTGAACGAGGATGTAATTGTAAGCATTTTTGTTAAGTAGAAGTATTTTGATAAGTGTATTGAAGTATTTCAAAAGTGTATAAATACATATTAAAACACTACATGTATATACATTTTAACTGAGTCGTTAAGTCATCGTTAGTCGTTACATGTAAGTGTTGTTTTGAAACCTTTAGGTTAACGATCTTGTTAAATGTTGTTAACCCAATATTTATAATATCAAATGAGATTTTAAATTATTATATTATCATGATATTATCATGTATGAATATCTCTTAATATGATATATATACATTAAATGTCTTTACAACGATATTCGTTACATATATGTCTCGTTTAAAAATCATTAAGTTAGTAGTCTTGTTTTTACATATGTAGTTCATTGTTAATATACTTAATGATATGTTTACTTATCATAGTATCATGTTAACTATATATATATACATATATATGTCATCATATAGTTTTTACAAGTTTTAACGTTCGTGAATCACCGGTCAACTTGGGTGGTCAATTGTCTATATGAAACATATTTCAATTAATCAAGTCTTAACAAGTTTGATTACTTAACATGTTAGAAACATTTAATCATGTAAATATCAATCTCAATTAGTATATATAAACATGGAAAAGTTCGGGTCACTACAGTACCTACCCGTTAAATAAATTTCGTCCCGAAATTTTAAGCTGTTGAAGGTGTTGACGAATCTTCTGGAAATAGATGCGGGTATTTCTTCTTTATCTGATCTTCACGCTCCCAGGTGAACTCGGGTCCTCTATGAGCATTCCATCGAACCTTAACAATTGGTATCTTGTTTTGCTTAAGTCTTTTAACCTCACGATCCATTATTTCGATGGGTTCTTCGATGAATTGGAGTTTTTCGTTGATTTGGATTTCATCTAACGGAATAGTGAGATCTTCTTTAGCAAAACATTTCTTCAAATTCGAGACGTGGAAAGTGTTATGTATAGCCGCGAGTTGTTGAGGTAACTCAAGTCGGTAAGCTACTGGTCCGACACGATCAATAATCTTGAATGGTCCAATATACCTTGGATATAATTTCCCTCGTTTACCAAATCGAACAACGCCTTTCCAAGGTGTAACTTTAAGCATGACCATCTCTCCAATTTCAAATTCTATATCTTTTCTTTTAATGTCAGCGTCGCTCTTTTGTCGACTTTGGGCGGTTTTCAACCGTTGTTGAATTTGGATGATCTTCTCGGTAGTTTCTTGTATAATCTCCGGACCCGTAATCTGTCTATCCCCCACTTCACTCTAACAAATCGGAGACCTGCACTTTCTACCATAAAGTGCTTCAAACGGCGCCATCTCAATGCTTGAATGGTAGCTGTTGTTGTAGGAAAATTCTGCTAACGGTAGATGTCGATCCCAACTGTTTCCGAAATCAATAACACATGCTCGTAGCATGTCTTCAATCGTTTGTATCGTCCTTTCGCTCTGCCCATCAGTTTGTGGATGATAGGCAGTACTCATGTCTAGACGAGGTCCTAATGCTTACTGTAATGTCTGCCAGAATCTTGAAATAAATCTTCCATCCCTATCAGAGATAATAGAGATTGGTATTCCATGTCTGGAGACGACTTCCTTCAAATACAGTCGTGCTAACTTCTCCATCTTGTCATCTTCTCTTATTGGCAGGAAGTGTGCTGATTTGGTGAGACGATCAACTATTACCCAAATAGTATCAAAACCACTTGCAGTCCTTGGCAATTTAGTGATGAAATCCATGGTAATGTTTTCCCATTTCCATTCCGGGATTTCGGGTTGTTGAAGTAGACCTGATGGTTTCTGATGCTCAGCTTTGACCTTAGAACACGAAAAACATTCTCCTACGTATTTAGCAACATCGGCTTTCATTCCCGGCCACCAAAAATGTTTCTTGAGATCCATGTACATCTTTCCCGTTCCAGGATGTATTGAGTATCTGGTTTTATGAGCTTCTCTAAGTACCATTTCTCTCATATCTCCAAATTTTGGTACCCAAATCCTTTCAGCCCTATACCGGGTTCCGTCTTCCCGAATATTAAGATGCTTCTCCTATCCTTTGGGTATTTCATCCTTTAAATTTCCCTCTTTTAAAACTCCTTGTTGCGCCTCCTTTATTTGAGTAGTAAGGTTATTATGAATCATTATATTCATAGATTTTACTCGAATGGGTTCTCTGTCCTTCCTGCTCAAGGCATCGGCTACCACATTTGCCTTCCCCGGGTGGTAACGAATCTCAAAGTCGTAATCATTCAACAATTCAATCCACCTACGCTGCCTCATATTCAGTTGTTTCTGATTAAATATGTGTTGAAGACTTTTGTGGTCGGTATATATAATACTTTTGACCCCATATAAGTAGTGCCTCCAAGTCTTTAATGCAAAAACAACCGCGCCTAATTCCAAATCATGCGTCGTATAATTTTGTTCGTGAATCTTCAATTGTCTAGACGCATAAGCAATCACCTTCGTTCGTTGCATTAATACACAACCGAGACCTTGCTTTGATGCGTCACAATAAATCACAAAATCATCATTCCCTTCAGGCAATGACATTATAGGTGCCGTAGTTAGATTTTTCTTCAATAACTGAAACGCTTTCTCTTGTTCATCATTCCATTCAAATTTCTTCCCTTTATGCATTAATGCAGTCAAGGGTTTTGCTATTCTGGAAAAGTCTTGGATGAACCTTCTGTAGTAACCAGCTAGTCCTAAAAACTGGCGTATGTGTTTCGGAGTTTTTGGGGTTTCCCACTTTTCAACAGTTTCTATCTTTGCTGGATCCACCTTAATACCTTCTTTGTTCACTATGTGACTGAGGAATTGAACTTCTTCCAACCAAAATGCACACTTTGAAAACTTAGCGTACAATTCTTCCTTCCTCAATACTTCTAACACCTTTCTCAAATGTTCACCGTGTTCTTGGTCATTCTTTGAGTAAATAAGTATGTCATCAATGAAAACAATGACAAACTTGTCAAGGTATGGTCCACACACTCGGTTCATAAGGTCCATGAACACAGCTGGTGCATTAGTTAAACTAAAAGGCATGACCATAAACTCGTAATGACCGTAACGTGTTCTGAAAGCAGTCTTTGGAATATCATCTTCTTTCACCCGCATTTGATGATACCCGGAACGTAAGTCAATCTTTGAATAAACAGACGAGCCTTGTAGTTGATCAAATAAGTCGTCGATTCTCGGTAGTAGGTAGCGGTTCTTGATGGTAAGTTTGTTCAACTCTCGGTAGTCGATACACAACCTGAATGTACCATCTTTCTTCTTGACAAACAAAACAGGAGCTCCCCACGGTGATGTGCTTGGTCGAATGAAACCACGCCCTAAAAGTTCTTGTAATTGGCTTTACAGTTCTTTCATCTCGCTGGGTGCGAGTCTGTAAGGAGCACGAGCTATTGGTGTAGCTCTTGGTATAAGATCTATTTGAAATTCAACGGATCGATGTGGGGGTAATCCCGGTAATTCTTTCGGAAATACATCGAGAAATTCTTTTGCAATGGGAACATCATTGATGCTCCTTTCTGAAGGATTTTCTTATGCCCGAGAGACATAATTAATTAATGTGGCTTACATGTTATGACCCAAGTCGGGTCATACCCAATAACAAGCTATCAACACTTTATGTATTTGTTTTGACGATTGGATCATTAAAGCTAATACACGACACTCGGATTTTAGAAATTGGTTTTCTAAAATAAATGCTAGATATAATTATTTGGATAATTATAAGTATACTACATGTTACATATTATTTATATAGGTTATAAATAATATAAAGTATATGTTACATATGTGTGTAGCATTTTAATTTGTATTAGGTATATAAAATAAAATGCTTGTAACTAGATGCATGTACATTTTAATAAAGAATAAAATACAAATAAAAGGAGGGAAGTGGTGAGGGTGGCGTTTTTGGGGACTCCAAAAAGCCAACCACTTTGCCTTGTTTACTCCATATAATTATTACATGTACATGCATTTTGGTCATCTCAATACACACTCTTTACTCTAGCATTTTTGAACTTGAACTTGCAAATTTTTCTCTCCTCTCTTCCATTTTTGGGCCGAAAATTAGGAGCATCCATCAAGGGGTTTTGGTTGATTTTTGCAAGTGTTTTAAGTGTCTAAAATCCTAACCACTTGGGTGTTGGTAAAAGCTTTTGGGTATCAAAGATTTGAGGCTTCAAGTTAAAGGCTTCCTTCATCTATATCATCATCTTCATCTTCTTGCTTCAACCTCCATTTTAGGAGAAGGTATAAACCCTAACTAGCTTCTTTTACATTTTAGTGTATTTTCAAGACTAGATCTATAAATGGAATACATTTTAAAAGGTTAAAATACACATTAAACAATTGAATATGCTTCCGCTTGTTCTATATATATATGGCCTAATATATACTTATCAAAATGGGTTTTGTGACCTTGTTTACATGTGGTATTCCATCAATGGTATCTAGAGCCAAAGTCTTGTTAATATGCTTCTTGTTTTTGGCTAGTAAACTCATTTATTTTACAATTTACCAACATGCATGAAAGTAGAATGTAAAAATCTTGAGTTTTGGTGGGTTTGTTGGTTTGGCCGAAATTTTGGGTCCCAAAAGTGGGTTTGGGATTTCAAGTTTGGCCAAGATTTGTTGTTATGTTATTGTTCACAATCGAGCCTAGACCATGTGGTTGAATGTTTGAATGATTTGGTTATTATTCATGGTTGTAATATTCATTCATTTGGTTTGTATTAATTTGTAATAATTTTGTAATTTTGGTTTGTAATAAGTTGTAAGTAAATCTTGTAATTTTTCATGTAATTTATTCTATTTGTTTGTAAAAATAGAATAGGTTGTTATTTCATTTTCTAGAAAAATTGTATTAGGATATAATTTTGTATAATGAAAATGAAGATTCAAGATGAAGATTACAAGTTGGAGCATTTGAAGATTACAAGATTAAGTGGGAGATTTTGTATAAAATCTCTTACTTTTGTTAACCCTTATAGGTGACATTTGTTCTTTGGCTAAACAAATGTCCACCAAAATGGCTCTTGATTGTGAACATTTTATTTTGCATGCTTGTATGATTATGTTTGTATGTTTGGATTGCTACAACAATTTCACATGTTAACACTTGCATAATACATTATAAGTGGTTATAATAAAACATAACATAACGACACTAATAATTGGTTATTAGACCTAAATAAAATGGTTTATTTAAAAGGTATTAAATTGGTTTATAACTAGTAATTGGTTTTACTAAAAAGACATGAAAATGGGTTTTTCATAATATACTACACACCAAATGCATGTTGGTGTATAGCCTTTTGTTTTCTAAAACTAGAATGTAGAAAACTTAAAATCCCTTTAACTATAACAAGGTAAACAAGTTAAACGCCATCCTTTTGTGAAAACACTTAGACGTATTAGGAAACTCTTGATGGGATAAAGGTCACCTAACTGTCATGAGCGGACTAATATGAATAAGGTAAATTTCGCACACTAGTGGGATAAAGGTCACCTAACCACTTGTTTGTTAAATTTACATGTCTACACAAGTAGGACGACTTGATTTGGGAATCAGGAACTTAGGGTCACCGAAGCATGAGGAACAAATTGGCGTTGATGGGATAAATATGCCATGCAAAAGGATTGCATGATCCCATAAATTAGAAGTTGCAAAAGGATTGCAATTGTCATTATGACTACCTACCTAAATCAAATGACGGGATAAATGTCACCTAACCGAAATTTGATTTACCGTTGGATTCTAATATTTAATAAAACAAATTAAAAGGGTGTTGTTTATTAAATTTGAAATCGGTACTTAAAAGGACTTTGTTGAATTTTGTAGATGGCCGCTAATAACAACAACAACATGAAAAACGCACCACTTAACATGAACAACCTATCATTAAGGTCTCTCTTAGAGAAAGACAAACTCAACCATACCAACTTTATGGATTGGTTCCGCAATCTTCGGATTGTCCTCAAACAAGAGGATAAAGCGTATGTACTTGAGGACCCCATTCCCGATCAACCGGATGAGAATGATGTGGAGGCAATGGCCTCTTACGATAAGTATTGCCACGACTCCCTTCACGTCTCATGCCTAATGCTTGGGACTATGATTCCCGAACTCCAAAAGGATTTCGAGCATCATAGTGCATACGACATGATAACGCAATTGAAGGAGATGTTCCTTCAACAAGCACGTGTCGAGCGTTTCGAGACCGTTCGGGCGCTACATGCTTGTCGTATGGACGATACCCAATCGGTTTCATCTTATGTGCTTAAGATGAAAAGCCTCATTGATCGTGCTAACCGCCTTAACCTAAACATATCAAATGAGTTAGCCACCGATCTTATCCTTAACTCCCTATCAAAAAGGTTTGATCAATTTGTAATTAATTACAATATGAATGGGATGGATAAGAGTATAGGTGAGCTTCACGGTATGCTTAGAACGGTGGAAACTAGCATGGGTAAAAGGGCTTTACCCATGTTAGCAATCGATCAAGGTGGATCCAAAGGTAACACCTCTAAGCCAAAGGTGGCTAAGAGAAAAGGACCCGCCTATCAAGGCAAAGGGAAGGGGAAGATGGTTACCCCAACCATCAACAAGGCTAAGAAGCAAAAGGTAGCCGAGAAGGCAAACCCCAAGGAAGACCCATGTTTCGGTTGCGGTGAGATGGGTCATTGGAAACGAAACTGTCCGGTCTATCTTAAGGAGTTGAAGGACAAGAGGGATGCAGGGCAAACCTCAGGTAATATATATATGGTATATATAGAGCTTAGTGTTACTTCTTCTAATACATGGGTATTAGACACTGGATGTGGAACTCATATTTGCAATTCATTGCAGGGGTTCAAAAGAAGTGATCATAAGGCGGGAACATCAAGTCTCTATATGGGCAATGGTGCAAAGGTGCATGTTAAAGCTCAAGGAGATTTTGTTTTGAAGCTTCCAAGCGGATTGGAACTTATTTTAGAAAATGTTTTGTATGCTCCGGATTTGTGTAGAAACATTATTTCTATTTCTCGCTTAAAACAATGTGGTTACGTTGTTAATTTTATTGATGATGATATTCATGTTTCTAAAGATAATGTATTCTATTTCAAGGCTTCGCCTTCAAATGGAATTTATGAATTGGTTCATGATGACGCATCATCGAGCTCTATATACCATACTAGCACCAAGAAACTCAAAAGGGATTTGAGTGATTCCTATTTATGGCATTGTCGCCTTGGACACATAAACAAGAACCGAATGCATACACTTCAAAAGAATGGACTTTTGAAATCAAATGAAATGGATTCGTTTGATGTATGTGAATCTTGTTTACAAGGCAAGATGACTAAAGCACCTTTCAAAGGGACTTATGAGAGGGCTAAAGATTTATTGGGATTAATACATTCGGATGTATGTGGACCCTTTAAACCCATGACTAGGAATGGTGAAAGATACTTTGTTACCTTCATTGATGACTTTAGTCGTTTCGGATATGTCTACTTATTAAGACACAAGGACGAAACATTTGAAGCATTCAAAGAATATCAAAACGAAGTACAAAATCAACTCAATAGGACAATTAAGGTACTTCGTACCGATAGAGGAGGTGAATACCTAAGCGAAGCCTTCCAAGATCATCTTAGGAGTTGTGGGATCATCTCACAACTTACTCCACCCGGAACACCCCAACTTAATGGAGTTTCCGAAAGGAGGAACCGAACCCTAATGGATATGGTTCGATCTATGATGGCAAGAAGCTCGTTGCCTCTATCAATTTGGGGTTATTGTCTAAGCTCCGCGGTTCGTATTTTAAATATGGCCCCAACCAAGAAAGTGGAACAAACTCCTCATGAGATGTGGTTTGGAAAACCTCCTTCTCTTTCATACTTGAAAGTATGGGGATGTGAAGCTTATCCTAAGCGTTATGTAGCTAATAAGCTACATGCTCGATCCACAAAGTGTATTTTCATAGGATATCCCAAAGATGATATGGGATACTACTTCTATGACCCGACCGAGCAAAATGTATTTGTTGCTCGAAAGGCGGAATTTCTTGAAACCAAATTCCTTATGGAAGGTGATGGTGAAAGGAAGATAGATCTTGTAGAGGTACAAGATCAAGCCGATGATACATAATTGGTTGGCACTAGTACTCAACATGAGGATGTTGAAAATGATCAAGTGGATGATCAAGGTACACAAGACGTTCGAAGATCTGGTAGGATTAGTAATCCTCCCGAGAGATATGGGTTTCTCGTGGATGGTTGCTATACAGTTGATTTGGATGAACCGACAAACTACGAAGATGCTTTATCAAGGATTAATAAGGATAAATGGCAGGAAGCCATGAACGCCGAGATGCATTCCATGTTTGAAAATCAAGTTTGGGAACTTGTTGTGCAACCTCCTAGCTCCAAGCTAGTTGATTGCAAGTGGCTTTTCAAGAAGAAAACCGAAATACATGGAAACTTGGATACATACAAAGCTAGACTTGTAGCAAAAGGTTTCACTCAAACTCAAGGGGTTGACTATGATGAAACTTTCTCGCCAGTGGCAATGCTAAATTCTATTAGGATATTATTTGCCATTGCTGCTCACTATGACTATGAAATATGGCAAATGGATGTCAAAACTGCTTTCCTAAATGGATATCTTGAGGAAGATGTCTATATGGTACAGCCCGAAGGTTTTGTTGATCCGAAAAATCCTAAAAAGGTATGCAAGTTAAAGAAATCAATCTACGGATTGAAACAAGCATCTAGAATGTGGAATCATCGTTTTAATGAAGAGGCAAAGAAATTTGGCTTCATTAAAAATGGTGATGAAGCTTGTGTATACAAGAAGGCTAGTGGGAGCTCCATAATGTTCCTTGTGCTATATGTGGATGATATATTATTATTTGGGAATGATATTACCATAATGCAAGAAGTCAAAACTTGGCTAAAGAGTTGCTTCTCCATTAAGGATCTTGGAGAAGCTCAATACATATTGGGGATTGGGATCTATAGGAATAGATCCAAGAGATTGATAGGTTTAAGTCAAAGTACATACATTGATAAAATCTTGAAAAGGTTCAAGATGGAAAACTCTAAGAAAGGTTTGGTACCTATTCAAAGAGGAACCATTCTCAGTTCATCTCAATGTCCTACCACGAAAGATGAACAAGAGAGAATGAAGAAAGTCCCATACGCATCTGCTATTGGGTCTATCATGTATGCAATGATATGTACTAGACCGGATGTGTCATGCGCTCTAAGCTTGACTAGTAGATACCAGAACAACCCAGGAAACAGTCATTGGATTGCTGTTAAAAGTATATTGAAATACCTTAGGAGAACTAAGGATATGTTTCTAATATATGGGTCTGGTGAGGAGGAACTCGCTGTAAAAGGTTACGTGGACGCGAGTTTCCAAACTGATCGAGATGACTCTCGATCACAATCCGGTTATGTCTTCATGTTAAATGGTGGTGCAGTCTCTTGGAAGAGCTCAAAACAGGAAGTTGTTGCGTTATCCACTAAAGAGTCGGAGTACATTGCCGCCTCACTGGCAGCTCAGGAAGCTGCATAGATGAAGAAATTCATCGACGACTTAGGAGTGGTCCCTACCATTCAGGACCCTCTTGAGATCTTTTGTGACAACGAGGGTGCGATTGCTCAAATCAAGGAACCTCGTGCTCATCAAAAGACTCGTCACATTGAGCGGAGATTCAACTACATCAGGGATGAGGTTGAAAAGGGAAAGATATGTATTCACAAAGTTCACACAGATCAAAATGTTGCGGATCCACTCACGAAGCTTTTACATGGGCCAAAACATGAGGGACATGTTTATGCATTAGGGCTTCGATATTCTAGTGAATGGAAGTGATCTATTTTATGTACTGTAACAGAACGAATTAGTTCAAACTCATTAATATAATTATGGTATTAATTTAATTATGAGTCATGTTCCAATTTTGCATATTTGATCCATGAATAAACTATTATTCTAAATTCCGTAGTTGATCACATTTGTGGGAACAAGTGTGAGGTTTAGACTATTATGAACTTGGATTGGTTAACATTCAAAAGATGAATGTGGGGCAAGGTTGCAACCAAGGTTCATAGATATTTGTGGGACACAAATATTGGAAGACCCGCTCTCAAGATTTACTATATGGAGCCTTTGTGGTTGATCACATGTAATCTTGAGTAAAGGAGAAGATCATTATATCCTCTGACCTGAGACACATATTGGGTTCGGATATTCACCGAATATTGTGCCTTGATTCTTTCCTTCGCTATTCTGAAATATGGTAGTACATAAGGGAGGCTTCAGGTATGGTACAAGGTGTAGTGTCTAGGACGTATGTAGTCAAGATGGAATTTGTCCCTCTTATTCGTTGAGAGTCGGATGTCTAAGGCCTGATAAAGTTAAATCTATAAGAGAGTGATCATTCTATGTCTCTTGGATTTAACATGACATTTTAGGACGAAAGGATATATTGAAAGATTCACCTAATCATATTCGAGATGGGAACTCGAAAGGGATGATGTTATTGAATGGCACTAAGTCATAACATGTTGGGGGTGATGGACGGTCGTTAGGTGGTATCTGTCACTTGCATTAATTCCTTATGTTTCTCGTGCAAGTGGGAGATTGAAGGATTTTCTTATGCCCGAGAGACATAATTAATTAATGTGGCTTACATGTTATGACCCAAGTCGGGTCATACCCAATAACAAGCTATCAACACTTTATGTATTTGTTTTGACGATTGGATCATTAAAGCTAATACACGACACTCGGATTTTAGAAATTGGTTTTCTAAAATAAATGCTAGATATAATTATTTGGATAATTATAAGTATACTACATGTTACATATTATTTATATAGGTTATAAATAATATAAAGTATATGTTACATATGTGTGTAGCATTTTAATTTGTATTAGGTATATAAAATAAAATGCTTGTAACTAGATGCATGTACATTTTAATAAAGAATAAAATAAAAATAAAAGGAGGGAAGTGGTGAGGGTGGCGTTTTTGGGGACTCCAAAAAGCCAACCACTTTGCCTTGTTTACTCCATATAATTATTACATGTACATGCATTTTGGTCATCTCAATACACACTCTTTACTCTAGCATTTTTGAACTTGAACTTGCAAATTTTTCTCTCCTCTCTTCCATTTTTGGGCCAAAAATTAGGAGCATCCATCAAGGGGTTTTGGTTGATTTTTGCAAGTGTTTTAAGTGTCTAAAATCCTAACCACTTGGGTGTTGGTAAAAGCTTGTGGGTATCAAAGATTTGAGGCTTCAAGTTAAAGGCTTCCTTCATCTATATCATCATCTTCATCTTCTTGCTTCAACCTCCATTTTAGGAGAAGGTATAAACCCTAACTAGCTTCTTTTACATTTTAGTGTATTTTCAAGACTAGATCTATAAATGGAATACATTTTAAAAGGTTAAAATACACATTAAACAATTGAATATGCTTCCGCTTGTTCTATATATATATGGCCGAATATATACTTATCAAAATGGGTTTTGTGACCTTGTTTACATGTGGTATTCCATCACTTTCTTCAGTTTGTACTTTCTCGACGTGTGCTAGAACAACATAGCAACCTTTTCTTATTAGTTTTTGTGCCTTCAAATTACTAATAATATGTATCTTCGTGTTGCCCTTTTCTCCGTACACCATTAAGGGTTTTCCTTTTTCTCGTATAATGCGAATTGCATTTTTGTAACAAACGATCTCTGCTTTCACTTCTTTCAACCAGTCCATACCGATTATCACATCAAAACTCCCTAACTCTACTGGTATCAAATCAATCTTAAATGTTTCGCTAACCAGTTTAATTTCTCGATTCCGACATATATTATCTGCTGAAATTAATTTACCATTTTCTAATTCGAGTAAAAATTTACTATCCAAAGGCGTCAATGGACAACTTAATTTAGCACAAAAATCTCTACTCATATAGCTTCTATCCGCACCCGAATCAAATAAAACGTAAGCAGATTTATTGTTAATAAGAAACGTACCCGTAACAAGCTCCGGGTCTTCCTGTGCCTCTGCCGCATTAATATTGAAAACTCTTCCGCAGCCTTGTCCATTCGTGTTCTCCTGGTTCGGGCAATTTCTAATAATGTGGCCCGGTTTTCTACATTTATAACAAACTACATTGGCATGACTTGCTTCGACACTACTTGCTCCGCCATTACTCGTTCCGACACCATTTGTTCCTTTCGTTCTATTAACCCCTGGTCCGTAGACCTCACACTTCGCCGCGCTATGACCATTTCTTTTACACTTATTGCAAAATTTGGTGCAGAACCCCAAGTGATACTTTTCACACCTTTGGCATAGCTGCTTCTGATTGTTGTTGTTGTTGTTGCGGTTATTATTGTTGTTGGGATGATTGTTGTAGTTGCTGTTGTTGTTGTTGTTGTTGGGCTGTTTGTTGTAGTTGCGATTGATGTTGCGATTGTTGGGATAATTGTTGCGATTATTGTTGTAATTGCTGTTGTTGTTGTATTGGTGATTCTTATTACCGTTTTCCTCCCACTTTCTTTTGACTTGCTTCACATTGGCCTCTTCAGCAGTCTGTTCTTTAATTCTTTCTTCAATCTGGTTCAATAGTTTGTGAGCCATTCTACATGCCTGTTGTATGGAGGCGGGCTCGTGTGAACTTATATCTTCTTGGATTCTTTCCGGTAATCCTTTCACAAACGCGTCGATCTTCTCTTCCTCATCTTCGAATGCTCCCGGACACAATAGGCACAATTCTGTGAATCGTCTTTCGTATGTGGTAATATCAAATCCTTAGGTTCATAACCCTCTAAGTTCTGTCTTGAGCTTATTGACCTCGGTTCTGGGACGGTACTTCTCGTTCATCAAGTGCTTGAATGCTGACCACGGTAGTGCGTACGCATCATCTTATCCCACTTGCTCTAGATAGGTATTCCACCATGTTAACGCAGAACCTGTGAAGGTATGCGTAGCGTACTTCACTTTGTCCTCTTCAGTACACTTACTTATGGCAAACACCGATTCGACCTTCTCGGTCCACCGTTTCAATCCGATCAGTCCTTCGGTTCCATCAAATTCCAAAGGTTTGCAGGCAGTGAATTCTTTGTAGGTGCATCCTACACGATTTCCTGTACTGCCAGATCCAAGGTTATTGTTGGTATGTAGCGCAGCCTGTACTGCGGCTATGTTTGAAGCTAGAAAAGTACGGAATTCCTCTTCATTCATATTCACGGTGTGTCGAGTAGTCGGTGCCATTTCCTTCAAAATAGTCAAATGGAACAAGTTAATCATACAGAATATTAAGAGTAGTTAATAGTATTTCGTAGCATAATATGAACTCATTTATAAAAGCTTTTTCTTCATATTAGCGTTTTATAAGTTTAAATTTGGGTAGTACCTACCTGTTAAGTTCATACTTAGTAGCTAATATACAATTCAACTACTACAATTCTATATGAAAAACTGATTGTAATAATATTTCGCGTTCAAACTTTTATACAATATTTTACAAACTTACAATACCGCTTATTTTACATAAAGCATGAAATATAGCACACAATAACTTTGATACATGATAGTTGTGAAGATAATTCTAGCTAGTACACAAGTCGTTCAGCAAAGGCAATAAAGACACGTAATTCATACGTCCAGAAACAAGTCATGCATTCTGGTTTTACTAGGACTACTTCCCATCCTTGGTCTTGTGGAACATAACCGTTATGGCCGTTGATAAGACAGCGTGTTGTAATGTCGTCAAAGGGACGAGGGTTACGTAATGACCAACAGTCTCGTAATAACCTAAAAACCTCATTTCTTACCCCAATTACCGACTCCGTCACTTGTGGGAACGTTTTGTTTAATAGTTGTAGCCCGATGTTCTTGTTCTCACTTTGGTGAGAAGCGAACATTACTATCCCGTAAGCATAACATGCTTCTTTATGTTGCATGTTAGCAGCTTTTTCTAAATCACGAAGTCCTATATTCGGATATACTGAGTCAAAATAATTTCTTAACCCGTTGCGTAAAATAGCATTTGGGTTCCCCGCAACATATGCGTCAAAGTAAACACATCGTAACTTATGGATTTCCCAATGTGATATCCCCCATCTTTCGAACGAAAGCCTTTTATAAACCAAGGCATTCTTGGAACGTTCTTCGAATGTCTTACAAACTGATCTCGCCTTAAATAGTTGTGCCGAGGAATTCTGACCGACTCTAGACAAGATTTCATCAATCATGTCTCCGGGTAGGTCTCTTAAAATATTGGGTTGTCTATCCATTTTGTGTTTTTATACTGTAAAATAGACAAGAGTTAGATTCATAAAAAAAATACTTATTAATACAAGCAATTTTTACATATATCATAAAGCATAAGCACACTATATTACATATATTACACCACACGAATACAACTATCTTATTCCGACTCGCTCGTTTCTTCTTGTTCGGTTTTGGTTCGTTTTTCCAAGTTTCTAGGGATATATGATGTTCCCCTAATACGAGCCGTCGTTGTCCACATTGGTTTAGAAAAACCTGGTGGTTTAGAGGTTCCCGGGTCATTGTTACAACTTAAGGACTTCGGGGGTTGACGATACATATAAAGTTCATCGGGGTTGGAATTAGATTTCTCTATTTTTATGCCCTTTCCCTTATTATTTTCTTTTGCCTTTTTAAATTCAGTTGGGGTAATTTCTATAACATCATCGGAATTCTTGTCGGAATCCGATTCATCGGATAATTGGTAATCCTCCCAATATTTTGCTTCCTTGGCGGAAACACCATTGACCATAATTAACCTTGGTCAGTTGGTTGAGGATTCTCTTTTACTTAACCGTTTTATTATTTCCCCCACCGGTTCTATTTCTTCTTCCGGTTCCGATTCTTCTTCCGGTTCCGATTCTTCTTCCGGTTCCGACTCTTCTTCCGGTTCCTCTTCGGGAACTTGTGAATCAGTCCACGAATCATTCCAATTTACATTTGACTCTTCATTATTATTAGGTGAGTCAATGGGACTTGTTCTAGAGGTAGACATCTATCACATAATATCAAACACGTTAAGAGATTAATATATCACATAATATTCATATGTTAAAAATATATAGTTTCCAACAAAAATGTTAAGCAATCATTTTTAAAGAAAACACGGTCGAAGTCCAGACTCACTAATGCATCCTAACAAACTCGATAAGACACACTAATGCAAATTTTCTGGTTCTCTAAGACCAACGCTCTGATACCAACTGAAATGTCCCGTTCTTATTGATTAAAAACGTTCCATATTAATTGATTTCGTTGCGAGGTTTTGACCTCTATATGAGACGTTTTTCAAAGACTGCATTCATTTTTAAAACAAACCATAACCTTTATTTCATAAATAAAGGTTTAAAAAGCTTTACATAGATTATCAAATAATGATAATCTAAAATATCCTGTTTACACACGACCATTACATAATGGTTTACAATACAAATATGTTACATCGAAATCAGTTTCTTGAATGCAGTTTTTACACAATATCATACAAACATGGACTCCAAATCTTGTCCTTATTTTAGTATGCAACAGCGAAAGCTCTTAATAATCACCTGAGAATAAACATGCTTAAAACGTCAACAAAAATGTTGGTGAGTTATAGGTTTAACCTATATATATCAAATCATAATAATAGACCACAAGATTTCATATTTCAATACACATCCCATACATAGAGATAAAAATCATTCATATGGTGAACACCTGGTAACCGACATTAACAAGATGCATATATAAGAATATCCCCATCATTCCGGGACACCCTTCGGATATGATATAAATTTCGAAGTACTAAAGCATCCGGTACTTTGGATGGGGTTTGTTAAGCCCAATAGATCTATCTTTAGGATTCGCGTCAATTAGGGTGTCTGTTCCCTAATTCTTAGATTACCAGACTTAATAAAAAGGGGCATATTCGATTTCGATAATTCAACCATAGAATGTAGTTTCACGTACTTGTGTCTATTTTGAAAATCATTTATAAAACCTGCATGTATTCTCATCCCAAAAATATTAGATTTTAAAAGTGGGACTATAACTCACTTTCACAGATTTTTACTTCGTCGGGAAGTAAGACTTGGCCACTGGTTGATTCACGAACCTATAACAATATATACATATATATCAAAGTATGTTCAAAATATATTTACAACACTTTTAATATATTTTGATGTTTTAAGTTTATTAAGTCAGCTGTCCTCGTTAGTAACCTACAACTAGTTGTCCACAGTTAGATGTACAGAAATAAATCGATAAATATTATCTTGAATCAATCCACGACCCAGTGTATACGTATCTCAGTATTGATCACAACTCAAACTATATATATTTTGGAATCAACCTCAACCCTGTATAGCTAACTCCAACATTCACATATAGAGTGTCTATGGTTGTTCCGAAATATATATAGATGTGTCGACATGATAGGTCGAAACATTGTATACGTGACTATGGTATCTCAAGATTACATAATATACAATACAAGTTGATTAAGTTATGGTTGGAATAGATTTGTTACCAATTTTCACGTAGCTAAAATGAGAAAAATTATCCAATCTTGTTTTACCCATAACTTCTTCATTTTAAATCCGTTTTGAGTGAATCAAATTGCTATGGTTTCATATTGAACTCTATTTTATGAATCAAAACAGAAAAAATATAGGTTTATAGTCAGAAAATTAAGTTACAAGTCATTTTTTTGTAAAGGTAGTCATTTCAGTCGAAAGAACGACGTCTAGATGACCATTTTAGAAAACATACTTCTACTTTGAGTTTAACCATAATTTTTGGATATAGTTTCATGTTCATAATAAAAATAATTTTCTCAGAATAACAACTTTTAAATCAAAGTTTATCATAGTTTTTAATTAACTAACCCAAAACAGCCCGCGGTGTTACTACGACGGCGTAAAACCGGTTTTATGGTGTTTTTCGTGTTTCCAGGTTTTAAATCATTATGTTAGCATATCATATAGATATAGAACATGTGTTTAGTTGATTTTAAAAGTCAAGTTAGAAGGATTAACTTTTGTTTGCGAACAAGTTTAGAATTAACTAAACTATGTTCTAGTGATTACAAGTTTAAACCTTCGAATAAGATAGCTTTATATGTATGAATCGAATGATGTTATGAACATCATTACTAAATTAAGTTCCTTGGATAAACCTACTGGAAAAGAGAAAAATGGATCTAGCTTCAACGGATCCTTGGATGGCTCGAAGTTCTTGAAGCAGAATCATGACACGAAAACAAGTTCAAGTAAGATCATCACTTGAAATAAGATTGTTATAGTTATAGAAATTGAACCAAAGTTTGAGTATGATTATTACCTTGTATTAGAATGATAACCTACTTTAAAAAACAAAGATTTCTTGAGGTTGGATGATCACCTTACAAGATTGGAAGTGAGCTAGCAAACTTGAAAGTATTCTTGATTTTTATGAAACTAGAACTTTTGGAATTTATGAAGAACACTTAGAACTTGAAGATAGAACTTGAGAGAGATCAATTAGATGAAGAAAATTGAAGAATGAAAGTGTTTTTAGGTGTTTTTGGTCGTTGGTGTATGGATTAGATATAAAGGATATGTAATTTTGTTTTCATGTAAATAAGTCATGAATGATTACTCATATTTTTGTAATTTTATGAGATATTTCATGCTAGTTGCCAAATGATGGTTCCCACATGTGTTAGGTGACTCACATGGGCTGCTAAGAGCTGATAATTGGAGTGTATATACCAATAGTACATACATCTAAAAGCTGTGTATTGTACGAGTACGAATACGGGTGCATACGAGTAGAATTGTTGATGAAACTGAACGAGGATGTAATTGTAAGCATTTTTGTTAAGTAGAAGTATTTTGATAAGTGTATTGAAGTATTTCAAAAGTGTATAAATACATATTAAAACACTACATGTATATACATTTTAACTGAGTCGTTAAGTCATCGATAGTCGTTACATGTAAGTGTTGTTTTGAAACCTTTAGGTTAACGATCTTGTTAAATGTTGTTAACCCAATATTTATAATATCAAATGAGATTTTAAATTATTATATTATCATGATATTATCATGTATGAATATCTCTTAATATGATATATATATACATTAAATGTCTTTACAACGATATTCGTTACATATATGTCTCGTTTGAAAATCATTAAGTTAGTAGTCTTGTTTTTACATATGTAGTTCATTGTTAATATACTTAACGATATGTTTACTTATCATAGTATCATGTTAACTATATATATACATATATATGTCATCATATAGTTTTTACAAGTTTTAACGTTCGTGAATCACCGGTCAACTTGGGTGGTCAATTGTCTATATGAAACATATTTCAATTAATCAAGTCTTAACAAGTTTGATTACTTAACATGTTGGAAACATTTAATCATGTAAATATAAATCTCAATTAGTATATATAAACATAGAAAAGTTCGGGTCACTACAATTAACATGTAAATATTATGTGATATATTAATCTCTTAACATGTTTGATATTGTGTGATAGATTTCTACCTCTAGCACAAATCCCATTGACTCACCTAATAATAACGAAGAGTCGAATATATATTGGCAAGATTCACAAGTTCCCGAAGAACCGGAAGAAGAGGAAACGGAATCGGAAGAAGAGGAACCGGAAGAAGAGGAACCAGAAGAAGAGGAACTGGAAGAAAAAGAAGTTCCGGAGGGGGGAATAGTAGGAACCACAGAAAACCGGTCAAATAAAAGAAAATCCTCAACCAATGGACCAAAGTTAATAATGGTCAATGGTGTTTCCGCTAAGGAAGCAAAATATTGGGAAAAGTACCAATTTTCCGATGAATCGAATCCTGATGAGGATTCCGATGATGTTATAGAAATTACCCCGACCCAATTTAATGAGGCAAAATAAAATAATAAGGGAAAAGGCATCAAAATAGAGAAATCTGATTCCGACCCCGATGAACTTTATCTGTACCGTCAACACTCGTATTTTCAATATCGTGACAATAACCCGGGAACCTCTAAACCACCAGGCTTTTCTAAACCAATGTGGAAAACGATAGCTCGTATTAGAGGAACATCATATATCCCTAGAAAATTAGGAAAAGAACCAAGTCCGAAGAAGAAGAAACCAGTGATTCAGATTAGAGGGGTGTGAGCATGTTGTGTAATAAATGTATTATAGTGTGCTTGTACTTTTATGTTCTATAAATTGCTTGTATTGTTTGTTATTACGAATCTAATCCTTGTCTATTTTACAGTATAAAAACAAAATGGACGTTAAGGGTAGACAACCGAATATTTTAGAAGACCTACCAGAGGATATGATTGAGGAAATCTTGTCTAGAGTCGGTCAGAATTCATCAGCACATTTAGTTATGGCGAAATTAACTTGTCAAACATTTGAAAGACTTTCCAGAAATGCCTTAGTTTATAAAAGGCTTTCCTTTGATAGGTGGGGTATATCACATTGGGGAGACTTTAAGTTACGCAGTGTTTTCTTTAAAGCGTTAAATGCGGGGAACCCAAATGCAATTTTACGCTACAGGTTAAGAACCTATTTTGACTCAACATATCCCAACATAGGATTTCGTGAATTAGAAAGAGCTTCTAACATGCAACATAAAGAAGCATGCTATGCTTACGGGTTAGTGATGTTCGCTTCTTACCAAAGTGAGAAAAAGAACATCGGATTGCAGCTTTTAAATAAAACTTTCCCACAAGTGACGGATTCAGTAGTTGGGGTGAGAAACAAGGTTTTTAGATTATTACGGGGCTGTTGGACTTTACGAAACTCTCGTCCTTTTGACGACATTACAACATGCTGCCTAGCCAATGGTCGTAACGGTTATTTTCCACAAGACCAAGGATGGGAAGTCGTCTTAGTAAAACCAGAATGCATGACTTGTTTCTGGACTTATGAATTACGTGTCTTTATTTTCTTTGCTGAACAACTTGCGTATTAACTAGATTTATCTTCAAAACTGTCCTGTATCATAGTGTACTATATTTCATGTTATAAGTAATATAGCGAAGTTGTAAGTTTGAAGAATATTTGTATGTGATATATTATTATAATCAGTTTTTCATATGGAATTGTAGTAGTTGAATTGTATATTAGCTACTAAGTATGAACTTAACGGGTAGGTAGTACCCGAATTTAAACTTATAAAACGCTAATATGAAGAAAAAGCTTTTATAAATGAGTTCATATTATGCTATGAGATACTATTGACTACTCATAATATTCTGTATGATTAATTTGTTTCATTTGACTATTTTGAAGGAAATGGCACCGACTACTCGACACACCTTGAATATGAGCGAAGAGGAATTTCGTGCCTTTCTTGCTTCAAATATAGCCGCAGTACAGGCCGCACTACATACCAACAATAACTTTGAATCTAGCAATACAGCTAACGGCGCAAGAAATCGTGTAGGATGCTCCTACAAGGAATTCACTGCCTGCAAACCTTCAGAATTTGATGGGACCGAAGGACCAATCGGATTGAAACGGTAGACCGAGAAAGTTGAATCGGTGTTTGCCATAAGTAAGTGTACTGAAGGAGACAAAGTGAAGTACGCTACACATACCTTCACAGGTATTGCGTTAACATGGTGGAATACCTATCTATAGCAAGTGGGACAAGATGCTACTTACACGCTACTGTGGTTAGCATTCAAGCACTTGATGAATGAGAAGTACCGTCCCAGAATCGAGGTTAATAAGCTCAAGTCAGAACTTAGAGGGTTACGAACACAGGGATTCGATATTACTTTGTACGAAAGACGATTCACAGAATTGTGCCTATTGTGTCCGAGAGCGTTCGAAGATGAGGAAGAGAAGATCGACGCGTTTGTGAAAGGGTTACCGGAGAGAATCCAAGAAGATATAAGTTCACACGAGCCTGCCTCCATACAAAAGGCATGTAGAATGGCTCACAAACTAGTGAACCAGATTGAGGGAAGAATTAAATAACAGGTGGCCGAAGAGGCCAACGTGAAGCTAGTCAAAAGAAAGTGGGAGGAAAATGGTGATAAGAGTCACCAAAACAACAACAACTATCCCAACAATCGCAACATGAATCGCAACTACAACAAACGGCACAACAACAACAACAACAACAACTACAACAATCATCCCAACAACAATAACAACCGCAACAACAACAACAATCAGAAGCAGCTATGCCAAAGGTGTGAAAAGTATCACTCGGAGTTCTGCACCAAATTTTGCAACAAGTGTAAAAGAAATGGTCATAGCGCGACGAAGTGTGAGGTCTACGGACCAGGGGTTAACAGAACGAAAGGAATAAATGGTGTCGGAACGAGTAATGGCAGAGCAAGTAGTGTCGGAGCAAGTTATGCCAATGTAGTTTGTTATAAATGTGGAAAACTGGGCCACATTATTAGAAATTACCCGAACCAGGAGAACACGAATGGACAAGGCCGCGGAAGAGTTTTTAATATTAATACGGCAGAGGCACAGGAAGACCCGGAGCTTGTTACGGGTACGTTTCTTATTGACAATAAACCTGCTTACGTTTTATTTGATTCGGGTGTGGATAGAAGCTATATGAGTAGAGATTTTTGTGCTAAATTAAGTTGTCCATTGATGCCGTTGGATAGTAAATTTTTACTCGAATTAGCAAACGGTAAATTAATTTCAGCAGATTATATATGCCGGAATCGAGAAATTAAACTGGGTAGCGAAATATTTAAGATTGATTTGATACCAGTAGAGTTAGGGAGTTTTGATGAAATAGTTAGCATAGACTGGCTGAAGGAGATGAAATCAGAGATCGTATGTTACAAAAATGCAATTTTCATTGTACGAGAAGAAGGAGAACCCTTAATGGTGTACGGAGAAAAGGGCAACATGAAGCTACATCTTATTAGTAATTTGAAGGCACAAAAACTAATAAGAAAAGGTTGCTATGCTGTTCTAGCACAAGTAGAGAAAATACAAACTGAAGAAAAGAGCATCAATGATGTTCCCGTCGCAAAAGAATTTCCCGATGTATTTCCGAAAGAATTACCGGGACTACCTCCACATCGATCTGTTGAATTTCAAATAGATCTTGTACCAGGAGCTGCACCAATAGCTCGTGCTCCTTACAGACTCGCACCCAACGAGATGAAAGAACTGCAAAGCCAACTGCAAGAACTATTAGAACGTGTTTTCATTCGACCAAGCACATCACCATGGGGAGCTCCTGTTTTGTTTGTCAAGAATAAGGATGGTACATTTAGGTTGTGTATTGACTACAGAGAGTTGAATAAACATACCATCAAAAACCGTTATCCACTACCGAGAATTGACGACATATTTGATCAACTACAAGGCTCGTCGGTTTATTCGAAAATTGATTTACATTCTGAATATCATCAAATGCGAGTAAAGGAGGATGATATTCCAAAAACTGCTTTTAGGACGCGTTATGGTCATTATGAGTTTATGGTTATGCCGTTTGGATTGACTAACGCATCAGCTGTGTTCATGGACCTTATGAACCGAGTGTGTGGGCTATATTGAAATGTCCCGTTCTTATTGATTAAAAACGTTCCATATTAATTGATTTCGTTGCGAGGTTTTGACCTCTATATGAGACGTTTTTCAAAGACTGCATTCATTTTTAAAACAAACCATAACCTTTATTTCATAAATAAAGGTTTAAAAAGCTTTACGTAGATTATCAAATAATGATAATCTAAAATATCCTGTTTACACACGACCATTACATAATGGTTTACAATACAAATATGTTACATCGAAATCAGTTTCTTGAATGCAGTTTTTACACAATATCATACAAACATGGACTCCAAATCTTGTCCTTATTTTAGTATGCAACAGCGGAAGCTCTTAGTATTCACCTGAGAATAAACATGCTTTAAACGTCAACAAAAATGTTGGTGAGTTATAGGTTTAACCTATATATATCAAATCGTAACAATAGACCACAAGATTTCATATTTCAATACACATCCCATACATAGAGATAAAAATCATTCATATGGTGAACACCTGGTAACCGACATTAACAAGATGCATATATATAAGAATATCCCCATCATTCCGGGACACCCTTCGGATATGATATAAATTTCGAAGTACTAAAGCATCTGGTACTTTGGATGGGGTTTGTTAGGCCCAATAGATCTATCTTTAGGATTCGCGTCAATTAGGGTGTCTGTTCCCTAATTCATTGAAGGTATTTCATATGCCCGAGAGACATAATTAATTAATGTGGTCAATATGTTATGATCCAAGTCGGGTCATACCCAATAACAAACTATCAACACTTTTATGTATTTGTTTTAACGATAGGATCTTTAAAACTAATACTAAATACTTAGACTTTGAAATTGGTTTTCTAAAGTGAAATGCTAGAAATAATTATATGGATAATTATTTATATAAGTTTAATTATTTTATTAAACTAACACTTGTGACATATTATTTTATAATGGGCTTATAAAATTATATGCACATGTATAAAAATGGATGGAAGTTGAAAGGACCCGTCCTAATCCACCTGGACGAAGTCATCAACATTTGGTCCCATTGCGATGATCGGCTCCAAGTAATGTCCTTATATTGAGCAAATGCACAGCGGAAGACTTAATTCGTACCTGAGAATAAACATGTTTTAAAGTGTCAACCAAAAGGTTGGTGAGTTCATAGGTTTATCATAACAATCATTTCAATATGTTAATAGACCACAAGATTTCATAATCATAAACATAATACACTCGCAAGTGTATGTAAAGCATTCTAAGTGGTTGAGCACTTGGTAACCATACTTAACATTTAATCAACGTCGCATATTCCCTTTATTATGAAATCTCACTACACCGTACCAAGTGTAGTCACCAAAACGAAGTACTGTGCAACCGTTGAATACTGGTCGTCCAGTCCGGTTGGGGTTGTCAGGCCCGATAGATCTATCAACAGGATTCGCGTTTACAATACCGCATGTAAATAGTAGTTACCAAGCTACAGGGAAATATGCCAGTGGTACAACTCAACGTAGAATATATTTTTAAGTACTTGTGTCTATTTTGTAAACATTTATAAAAGCAGCGCATGTATTCTCAGCCCAAAAATATATATTGCAAAAACAATTAAAAAGGGAGCAAATGAAACTCACCTAATGTATTTTGTAGTAAAAATACATAGAACAACATTGAACAAGTATAGAGTTGGCCTCAGATTCACGAACCTATATCATTTCTATATATATTAATACACATAATTGTAATCGAACAAATTTATATCACTTTTATATTAATAACTTTTATGTTTTATATGTTCATTTATATATTTTAAATAAACAAAATATTAGTAGTTTTTGTTGCAATGATAATAATACAGCTAGTAGTAATATTAGTAATACAAATAATGATAATAATAATAATAATGTAAAAATAATTTTAAGGTTAAAATAATAATGATAAAATGAAAATTTTACTAATAATGATTCTTTTAGTAGTAATATAGTTATAATAATGATACTAATAGTAAATAATAATTTTAATAATAATATAGTTGTAAAAATAATAATTTTTAACAATGATAATACAAATACTAATAATGATAATATTAATTATAATGCTTATGTTGATAACAATAATAATAATAATAATAATAATAATAATAATAATAATAATAATAATAATAATAATAATAATAATTCTAATTTTTATTTTAATCCAATGATAATGATAATAATAATAATAATAATAATAATAATAATAAGAATACTACCTCAAGTAACAAGCCTTTAAAAGTAAAATAGACACCTTTGCCCAGGCTCGATCCCGAGACCTCTCGATTAACCCAACAACAATACCCGACCATTATTCCATATCAATTAATTTGTTTATAGTTATGTTCGTTATGTAATTAACCCTTTTCCTGTTCTTATCCCTTTTTCCTCTTCTCTTAAAAAAATATATATATGCTTTAAACAAGAATTGAACCCACAACCTCCTGGTAATCTAACAACACTCTTAACCATCTGCACCATTCTATGTTTCTGTTTAATATTTCGACCCACACCCATATAACCCGTTTTTTCTCACCACTTGGCCAAATCTTTCAGCTCAAAATGAAGACTTTCGGCCCAATCCAAAAGAAATTATGTCATGGCCCAATGCTTAAATCGGCCCAACTGAAAAAATTATGGCTTTTGTTTGTGATATGGTAACTTGAATTTGCAAATGGTAGGAACAAATAAAAAAAAATTCAGTAGTAGTTCAACTACCACACCACACGTCATCTTCCACTATATTATTAATTCATTAATTATTATAGCTCACCCATCTTTTTTTATCATAATCAATACATGTACGCACATCATCATCATTATATTTTATCATCTTCATCGTGATCTTTAACAGAAGCTAGACGAGCAGCAGTTTTTCAGTGGGTTTCGATGGTTGATGTGGTTCTCGGACTGCATAACAGCAGTAGCAACAGCTCGACAGTAGTAGCAAATAAGGCAGCAGCAGAGTGACGATTGGGAGGGTTCTTGGGTTTGTGGTTATCGAATTCAAACAGAAAAGAAAAGATAGATGGTGAAGAGGTGGCGGTCTTGGTGGTGCTCCAAACGTGAGGTGGGTTTGTTGACGGGTGATTGTAGGTGGTCAAGGGTGGTTGGTTTTGGTTGCAACGAAAGAGAGGGATGGTTGCAGTAGAATAAGGAGATTGTAGGTACTTGTGAATAGCATAAATGAAACCGAAACAGTGGCAGTTGTAGTTCTTGAGTGTTGGTTTGGTGATGGTGTTTAACCGAAGGTGAGAGAGGTGGTGGATGGTGTTGTGATGGAAAGGTGACGGTTTAATCACAAAGTTTCGTATATACTTATGTATATATATAAACATAGAGGTGGTGGTAGATCGTTGGTGGTGACGGTCGAAGAAGAAGAAGAGAAGTGAGGTGAAGGGAGTGATCTCCTTTGATGTATGTGTATGTATATATATTAGATAATCACAGAAGTGATAAGTGAATGGCAAACAAAATTTTAATAATTCAAATCACAGGAAATCATAAAGTAATATTAATAATATAATAATAATATTGAAAACGTGCAAAACCAAAAATATCAAAGAAATTGTGTTGCCGACACTTTACACCGGGTTTATATCGCATTCCGTTGTTAATCAGTGGCGGATAAAAGTGTTCAGAAAAATCCCATATTTTTAAATTAAATGTCTTTATTTATTTCAGTCATTTTGGTATAAAATTCGAATATTAAATAAATAAATAAAAATTAACTCACTGTCCACTCCCGATCCCAAGTAAAATATAAAAACAATTAAAACTTAACAAATTATTCCTATTTTTAATAAGCCTATGACTTATATATCTCATTTTCGAATCACCGCTTATTTTAAAATCATATAAATTCATTTTAGACTTGCTTAATATTAATCGGAACATCAAACAAGTATTACAATCGTTTGATATTTATTTTTAATATACTTTATTTATATATAGAGATATATTTTAAATAATAATTTTTATAATATCTTATTTTTATTTTATTATATTTTAATATCAACAACATATAATACTTCAAATTATTATTTATATATCCATACACACATATCTATTAACAATTTATGGTTCGTGAATCGTCGAGAGCAGTCGAAGGTCAATTAAATATATGAAACAGTTCAAAAATTTTGAGACTCAACCTAACAGATTTCTCTTATCATGTCAAGAATACAATATCGTATCGAGAGTTTCGTTTAAAATTAGTCGAAATTTTCCGGATCGTGACAGTAATATGCATGTTTAATTAATAATAAAAAAAAAGGGGAAAGAGGGCCAAAAGTGGCGGCCTCTTTTGGGGTTTCCTAGGAGCCATTTTGCCTTGCTTTAACTCCTTATATTGATTAGTTGTTGCATGCATTTTTTCTTCTTCCAACACATACATTCAATCTAGCATTTGAACTTGCAAAATACTCTCTCTTCTTCCTTTTCTTTTGGCCAAAAATTGGGAGGTTCCACAAGGGGTTTTGGTTGATTTTGCAAGTGTTCTAAGTATACTAAATCCTAACCAAGAAGAAGGGTGTTGATTCTAAAGTTTGTGGGTATTATCTCTTGAGGTTTCAAGTTAGAAACTAGCTTCACTTCATCATCATCTTCTTGCTACTTCAACCTCCTTTTAGGAGAAGGTATAAACCTCTTACTAGCTCTATTTACACTTTAGTGTATTTTCAAGACTAGATCTATGAAATGGAATACATGATAATTGGTTAAAATACACATGCAAAACTTAAAAATTGCTTCCGCTTGCTACATACATATACACGAATTCATATACATACAAATATGGTTTTGTGACTTTGTTTACATGTGGTATTCCATCAATGGTATCAGAGCCAAAGTCTTGCTAATATGCTTCTTGTTTTTGGCTAGTAAACTCATTCATTTTACAATCTACTAACATGCATGAAAGCAGAATGTAAAAATCATGAGTTTTGGTGGGGTTGTTGGTTTGGCCGAATTTTTGGACCCCAAAAGTGGGTTTGGGGCTTCAAGTTTGGCCAAGATTTGTTGTTATGTTATTGTTCACAATCGAGCCTAGACCGTGTGGTTGAATGTTTGAATGATTTGGTTATTATTCATGGTTGTAATATTCTTTCATTTGGTTTGTATTAATTTGTAATATCTTGTAATTTTAGTGTGTAATAAGTTGTAAGTATTCTTGTAATTTTTTGATGTAATTTATTCTATTTGGTTTGTAAAAGTAGAATAGGTTGTTATTTCATTTTCTAGAAAATTGTATTAGGATATAATTTTGTAAAATGAAAATGAAGATTCAAGATGAAGATTACAAGATGGAGCTTTTGAAGATTACAAGATTAAGTGGGAGATTTTGTTTAAAATCTCTTACTTTTGTTAACCCTTAAAGGTGACATTTGTTTTATTTGGCTAAACAAATGTCCACCAAAATGGCTCTCGATTGTGAACATTTTGTTATGCATGTTTGTGTATGTTTGTATGTTTGGTTGCTACAAGATTATCACATGTTAACACTTGCATAATACATTATGAATGGTTATAATAAAACATAACAAAATGACACTAATAATTGGTTATTAGAGCTAAATAAAATGGTTTATTTAAAAGGTAACAATTGGCTTATAACTAGTAATTGGTTTTACTAAAAGGAAATGAAAATAGGTTTTTCATAAGATACTACACACCAAATGCATGTTGGTGTATAGAATTTAGTTTTCTAAAACTAGAATGTAGAAAACATAAAATCTCTTTAACTTAAACAAGGAAAACAAGTTAAACGCCATCCTTTTGTGGAAACACTTAGACATATTAAGAAACTCTTGACGGGATAAAGGTCACCTAACCGTCATGAGCGAACTAATATGAATAAGGTAAATTTCGCACACTAGTGGGATAAAGGTCACCTAACTACTTG
Organism: Rutidosis leptorrhynchoides; assembly: GCF_046630445.1. Classification (NCBI taxonomy): domain Eukaryota; kingdom Viridiplantae; phylum Streptophyta; class Magnoliopsida; order Asterales; family Asteraceae; genus Rutidosis; species Rutidosis leptorrhynchoides. The sequence goes on from NC_092339.1 coordinate 204,134,218, forward strand.
TTTGTTAAATTTACATGTCTACAGAAGTAGGACGACTTGATTTGGGAATCATGAACTTAGGGTCACCGAAGCATGAGGAACAAATAGGCGTTGATGGGATTAATATGCCATGCAAAAGGATTGCATGATCCCATAACTTAGAAGTTGCAAAAGGATCGCAATTGTCATTATGACTACCTAGCTAAATCAAATGACGGGATAAAGGTCACCTAACCGAAATTTGATTTACCGTTGGATTCTAATATTTAATAAAACAAATTAAAAGGGTATTGTTTATTGAATTTAAAATCGATACTTAAAAGGACTTTGTTGAATTTTGTAGATGGCCGCTAATAACAACAACAACATGCAAAACGCACCACTTAACATGAACAACCTATCATTAAGGTCTCTCTTAGAGAAAGACAAACTCAACCATACAAACTTTATGGATTGGTTCCGCAATCTTTGGATTGTCCTCAAACAAGAGGATAAAGCGTATGTACTTGAGGACCCCATTCCCGATCAACCGGATGAGAATGATGTGGAGGCAATGGCCTCTTACGATAAGTATTGCCACGACTCCCTTCAAGTCTCATGCCTAATGCTTGGGACTATGATTCCCGAACTCCAAAAGGATTTCGAGCATCATAGTGCATACGACATGATAACGCAATTGAAGGAGATGTTCCTTCAACAAGCGCGTGTCGAGCGTTTCGAGACCGTTCGGGCGCTACATGCTTGTCGTATGGACGATACCCAATCGATTTCATCTTATGTTCTTAAGATGAAAAGCCTTATTGATCGTGCTAACCGTCTCAACCTAAACATATCAAATGAGTTAGCCACCGATCTTATCCTTAACTCCCTATCAAAAAGGTTTGATCAATTTGTAATTAATTACAATATGAATGGGATGGATAAGAGCATAGGTGAGCTTCACGGTATGCTTAGAACGGCGGAAACTAGCATGGGTAAAAGGGCTTTACCCGTGTTAGCAATCGATCAAGGTGGATCCAAAGGTAACACCTCTAAGCCAAAGGTGGCTAAGAGAAAAGGACCCGCCAATCAAGGCAAAGGGAAGGGGAAGATGGTTACCCCAACCATCAACAAGGCTAAGAAGCAAAAGGTAGCCGAGAAGGCAAACCCCAAGGAAGACCCATGTTTCGGTTGCGGTGAGATGGGTCATTGGAAACGAAACTGTCCGGTCTATCTTAAGGAGTTGAAGGACAAGAGGGATGCAGGGCAAACCTCAGGTAATATATATATGGTATATATAGAGCTTAGTATTACTTCTTCTAATACATGGGTGTTAGACACTGGATGTGGAACTCATATTTGCAATTCTTTGCAGGGGTTCAAAAGAAGTGATCATAAGGCGGGAACATCAAGTCTCTATATGGGCAATGGTGCAAAGGTGCATGTTAAAGCTCAAGGAGATTTTATTTTGAAGCTTCCAAGCGGATTGGAACTTATTTTAGAAAATGTTTTGTATGCTCCGAATTTGTGTAGAAACATTATTTCTATTTCTCGTTTAAAACAATGTGGTTACATTGTTAATTTTATTGATGATGATATTCATGTTTCTAAAGATAATGTATTCTATTTCAAGGCTTCGCCTTCAAATGGAATTTATGAATTGGTTCATGATGACGCATCATCAAGCTCTATATACCATACTAGCACCAAGAAACTCAAAAGGGATTTGAGTGATTCCTATTTATGGCATTGTCGCCTTGGTCACATAAACAAGAACCGAATGCATACACTTCAAAAGAATGGAATTTTGAAATCAAATGAAATGGATTCGTTTGATGTATGTGAATCTTGTTTACAAGGCAGGATGACTAAAGCACCTTTCAAAGGGACTTATGAGAGGGCTAAAGATTTATTGGGATTAATACATTCGGATGTATGTGGACCCTTTAAACCCATGACTAGGAATGGTGAAAGATACTTTGTTACTTTCATTGATGACTTTAGTCATTTCGGATATGTCTACTTATTAAGACACAAGGACGAAACGTTTGAAGCATTCAAAGAATATCAAAACGAAGTACAAAATCAACTCAATAGGACAATTAAGATACTTCGTACCGATAGAGGAGGTGAATACCTAAGCGATGCCTTCCAAGATCATCTTAGGAGTTGTGGGATTATCTTACAACTTACTCCACCCGGAACACCCCAACTTAATGGAGTTTCCGAAAGGAGGAACCGAACCCTAATGGATATGGTTCGATCTATGATGGCAAGAAGCTCGTTACCTCTATCATTCTGGGGTTATTGTCTAAGCTCCGCGGTTCGTATTTTAAATATGGCCCCAACCAAGAAAGTGGAACGAACTCCTCATGAGATGTGGTTTGGAAAACCTCCTTCTCTTTCATACTTGAAAGTATGGGGATGTGAAGCTTATCCTAAGCGATATGTAGCTAATAAGCTACATGCTCGATCCACAAAGTGTATCTTCATAGGATATCCCAAAGATGACATGGGGTATTACTTTTATGATCCATCCAAGCAAACGGTATTTGTTGCTCGAAAGGCGGAATTCCTTGAAACCAAATTCCTTTTGGAAGGTGATGGTGAAAGGAGAGTAGATCTTGTAGAGGTACAAGATCAAGTTGATGATACACAAATGGTTGACACTAGTACTCAACATGAGGATGTTGAAAATGATCAAGTGGATGATCAAAGTACACAAGACGTTCAAAGATCTAGTAGGATTAGTAATCCTCCCGAGAGATATGGGTTTCTCGTGGATGGTTGCTATGCAGTTGATTTGGATAAACCGACAAACTACGAAGATGCTTTATCAAGGATTGATAAAGGTAAATGGCAGGAAGCCATGAATGCCGAGATGCAATCCATGTATGAAAATCAAGTTTGGGAACTTGTTGTGCAACCTCCTAGCTCCAAGCTAGTTGATTGCAAGTGGCTTTTCAAGAAGAAAACTGACATACATGGAAACTTGGATACATACAAAGCTAGACTTGTAGCAAAAGGTTTCACTCAAACTCAAGGGGTTGATTATGATGAAACCTTCTCACCTGTGGCAATGCTAAAGTCTATTAGGATATTATTTGCCATTGCTGCTCACTATGACTATGAAATATGGCAAATGGATGTCAAAACCGCTTTCCTAAATGGATATCTTGAGGAAGATGTCTATATGGTACAGCCCGAAGGTTTTGTTGATCCGAAAAATCCTAAAAAGGTATGCAAGTTAAAGAAATCAATCTACGGATTGAAACAAGCATCTAGAATGTGGAATCATCGTTTTAATGAAGCGGCAAAGAAATTTGGTTTCATTAAAAACGGTGATGAAGCTTGTGTGTACAAGAAGGCTAGTGGGAGCTCTATAATGTTCCTTGTGCTATATGTGGATGATATATTATTATTTGGGAATGATATTACCACAATGCAAGAAGTCAAAACCTGGCTAAAAAGTTGCTTCTCCATTAAGGATCTTGGAGAAGCGCAATACATATTGGGGATTGGGATCTATAGGAATAGATCCAAGAGATTGATAGGTTTAAGTCAAAGTACATACATTGATAAAATCTTGAAAAGGTTCAAGATGGAAAACTCTAAGAAAGGTTTGGTACCTATTCAAAGAGGAACCATTCTCAGTTCATCTCAGTGTCCTACCACGAAAGATGAACAAGAGAGAATGAAGAAAGTCCCATATGCATCTGCTATTGGGTCTATCATGTATGCAATGATATGTACTAGACCGGATGTGTCATGCGCTCTAAGCTTGACAAGTAGATACCAGAACAACCCAGGAAACAGTCATTGGATTGCTGTTAAAAGTATATTGAAATACCTTAGGAGAACTAAGGATATGTTTCTAATATATGGGTCTGGTGAAGAGGAACTCGCTGTAAAAGGTTACGTGGATGCGAGTTTCCAAACTGATCGAGATGACTCTCGATCACAATCCGGTTATGTCTTCATGTTAAATGGTGGTGCGGTCTCTTGGAAGAGCTCAAAACAGGAAGTTGTTGCGTTATCCACTACAGAGTCGGAGTACATTGCCGCCTCACTGGCAGCTCAGGAAGCTGCATGGATGAAGAAATTCATCGACGACTTAGGAGTGGTCCCTTCCATTCAGGACCCTCTTGAGATCTTTTGTGACAACGAGGGTGCGATTGCTCAAATCAAGGAACCTCGTGCTCATCAAAAGACTCGTCACATTGAGCAGAGATTCAACTACATCAGGGATGAGGTTGAAAAGGGAAAGATATGTATTCACAAAGTTCACACAGATCAAAATGTTGCAGATCCACTCACGAAGCTTTTACATGGGCCAAAACATGAGGGACATGTTTGTGCATTAGGGCTTCGATATTCTAGTGATTGGAATTGATCTATTTTATGTATTGTAACAGAACGAATTAGTTCAAACTCATAAATATAATTATGGTATTAATTTAATTATGAGTCATGTTCCAATTTTGCATATTTTATCCATGAATAAACTATTATTCTGAATTCCGTAGTTGATCACATTTGTGAGAACAAGTGTGAGGTCTAGACTATTATGAACTTGGATTGGTTAGCATTCAAATGGTGAATGTGGGGCAAGGTTGCAACCAAGGTTCATAGATATTTGTGGGACACAAATATTGGAAGACCCGCTCTCAAGATTTACTATATGGAGCCTTTGTGGTTGATCACATGTAATCTTGAGTAAAGGAGAATATCATTATATCCTCTGACCTGAGACACATATTGGGTTCGGATATTCACCAAATATTGTGCCTTGATTCTTTCCTTCGTTATTCTGAAACATGGTAGTACATAAGGGAGGCTTCAGGTATGGTACAAGGTGTAGTGTCTAGGACGTATGTAGTCAAGATGGAATTTGTCCCTCTTATTCGTTGAGAGTCGGATGTCTAAGGCCTGATAAAGTTAAATCTATAAGAGAGTGGTCGCTCTGTATCTCTTGGATTTAACATGACATCTAGGACAAAAGGACATATTGAAAGATTTACCTAAATCATATTCGAGATGGGAACTCGAAAGGGATGATGTTATTGAATGGCACTAAGTCATAACACATTGGGGGTGATGGACGGTCGTTAGGTGGTATTCGTCACTTGCATTAATTTCTTATATTTCTCGTGCAAGTGGGAGATTGAAGGTATTTCATATGCCCGAGAGACATAATTAATTAATGTGGTCAATATGTTATGATCCAAGTCGGGTCATACCCAATAACAAACTATCAACACTTTTATGTATTTGTTTTAACGATAGGATCTTTAAAACTAATACTAAATACTTAGACTTTGAAATTGGTTTTCTAAAGTGAAATGCTAGAAATAATTATATGGATAATTATTTATATAAGTTTAATTATTTTATTAAACTAACACTTGTGACATATTATTTTATAATGGGCTTATAAAATTATATGCACATGTATAAAAATGGATGGAAGTAATATGCATGTTTAATTAATTAATAATAAAAAAAGGGGAAAGAGGGCCAAAAGTGGCGGCCTCTTTTGGGGTGTCCTAGGAGCCATTTTGCCTTGCTTTAACTCCTTATATTGATTAGTTGTTGCATGCATTTTTTCTTCTTCCAACACATACATTCAATCTAGCATTTGAACTTGCAAAATACTCTCTCTTCTTCCTTTTCTTTTGGCCGAAAATTGGGAGGTTCCACAAGGGGTTTTGGTTGATTTTGCAAGTGTTCTAAGTATACTAAATCCTAACCAAGAAGAAGGGTGTTGATTCTAAAGTTTGTGGGTATTATCTCTTGAGGTTTCAAGTTAGAAACTAGCTTCACTTCATCATCATCTTCTTGCTACTTCAACCTCCTTTTAGGAGAAGGTATAAACCTCTTACTAGCTCTATTTACACTTTAGTGTATTTTCAAGACTAGATCTATGAAATGGAATACATTTTAATTGGTTAAAATACACATGCAAAACTTAAAAATTGCTTCCGCTTGCTACATACATATACACGAATTCATATACATACAAATATGGTTTTGTGACTTTGTTTACATGTGGTATTCCATCATTCTTAGATTACCAGACTTAATAAAAAGGGGCATATTCGATTTCGATAATTCAACCATAGAATGTAGTTTCACGTACTTGTGTCTATTTTGTAAATCATTTATAAAACCTGCATGTATTCTCATCCCAAAAATATTAGATTTTAAAAGTGGGACTATAACTCACTTTCACAGATTTTTACTTCGTCGGGAAGTAAGACTTGGCCACTGGTTGATTCACGAACCTATAACAATATATACATATATATCAAAGTATGTTTAAAATATATTTACAACACTTTTAATATATTTTGATGTTTTAAGTTTATTAAGTCAGCTGTCCTCGTTAGTAACCTACAACTAGTTGTCTACAGTTAGATGTACAGAAATAAATCGATAAATATTATCTTGAATCAATCCACGACCCAGTGTATACGTATCTCAGTATTGATCACAACTCAAACTATATATATTTTGGAATCAACCTCAACCCTGTATAGCTAACTCCAACATTCACATATAGAGTGTCTATAGTTGTTCTGAAATATATATAGATGTGTCGACATGATAGGTCAAAACATTGTATACGTGTCTATGGTATCTCAAGATTACATAATATACAATACAAGTTGATTAAGTTATGGTTGGAATAGATTTGTTACCAATTTTCACGTAGCTAAAATGAGAAAAATTATCCAATCTTGTTTTACCCATAACTTCTTCATTTTAAATCCGTTTTGAGTGAATCAAATTGCTATGGTTTCATATTGAACTCTATTTTATGAATCTAAACAGAAAAGTATAGGTTTATAGTCGGAAAAATAAGCTATAAGTCGTTTTTGTAAAGGTAGTCATTTCATTCGAAAGAACGACGTCTAGATGACCATTTTAGAAAACATAATTCCACTTTGAGTTTAACCATAATTTTTGGATATAGTTTCATGTTCATAATAAAAATCATTTTCTCAGAATAACAACTTTTAAATCAAAGTTTATCATAGTTTTTAATTAACTAACCCAAAACAGCCCGCGGTGTTACTACGACGGCGTAAATCCGGTTTTATGGTGTTTTTCGTGTTTCCAGGTTTTAAATCATTAAGTTAGCATATCATATAGATATAGAACATGTGTGTAGTTAATTTTAAAAGTCAAGTTAGAAGGATTAACTTTTGTTTGCGAACAAGTTTAGAATTAACTAAACTATGTTCTAGTGATTACGAGTTTAAACCTTCGAATAAGATAGTTTTATATATATGAATCGAATGATGTTATGAACATCATTACTACCTCAAGTTTAGTAGGTAAACCTACTGGAAGTGACAAGAAATGATCTAGCTTCAAAGGATCTTGGATGGCTTGAAAGTTCTTGAAGTAGGATCATGACACAAAAACAAGTTCAAGTAAGATTTTTACTCGAATTAAGATAGTTTATAGTTATAGAAATTGAATCAAAGTTTGAATATGAATATTACCTTGAATAAGAAAGATAACCTACTGTATATAACAAAGGTTTCTTGATCTTAGATGATTACTTGGAATGGATTAGAAAGCTTGGAAGTAAATTAGTAAACTTGAAGGGATTTTTGAAGTGTTCTTGAAGTGTTCTTCCAATGATGATTATAGCTTGATTCTTGAAGTGATTTTTGATGAAGATGATGATTAACTACTGGAAAAATACGTTCATAATAGTGTGTGTGTGTTGAGAGAGAATTAGAAAGAGAATTGGAAGTGAAATGGAGTGAATGATGAGTGGTAATTGGTGAGTGGTGAGTGGGGTTAAAAGGAGTTCTAGTTAGTTGACTAGCTCATGGTAGAAGTTAAAATTGATTATTCATACATGACATAATCAAGAGTGGAATCCCATGCTAGTTCCTATTGGTATATACTCATAGTAAGTACGTTTTGAAGCTGTGTATAATACGGGTAAGAATACGACTAGAATTCTTGATGAAAGAAAAGAATGGAAAAGTAACTGTAACCATTTTCGTTAAGTATGAGTGTTTTGATATATGTCTTGAAGTCTTCAAAAAGTATTTTAATACATCTAGATACACTACATGTATATACATTTTAACTGAGTCGTTAAGTCATCGTTAGTCGTTACATGTAAGTGTTGTTTTGAAACCTTTAAGTTAACGATCTCAATTAATGTTGTTAACCCATTGTTTATTATATCTAATGAGATGTTAAATTATTATATTATCATGATATTATGATATATTAATATTAATATATCTTACTATGATATATATACATTTAAATGTCGTTACAACGATAATCGTTACATATATGTCTCGTTTCGAAATCCTTAAGTTAGTAGTCTTGTTTATATGTATATAACTCATTGTTAATATACTTATGGAGATACTTACTTATATTAATCTCAAGTTAACCATATGTATATCCATATATATATCGTCATGTTGTTTTTACAAGTTTTAACGTTCGTGAATCGCCGGTCAACTTGGGTGGTCAATTGTCTATATGAAACATATTTCAATTAATCAAGTCTTAACAAGTTTGATTGCTTAACATGTTGGAAACATTTAATCATGTAAATATCAATCTCAATTAATATATATAAACATGGAAAAGTTCGGGTCACTACACATATCTTGACAAGTTTGTCATTGTTTTCATCGATGACATACTTATTTACTCAAAGAATGATCAAGAGCACGAAGAACATTTGAGAAAAGTGCTAGAAGTACTGAGGAAAGAAAAACTGTACGCTAAGTTTTCAAAGTGTGCATTTTGGTTGGAAGAAGTTCAATTCCTCGCTCACATAGTGACCAAAGAAGGTATCCAGGTGGACCCGACAAAGATCGAAACCGTTGAAAAGTGAGAAACCCCAAAAACTCCGAAGCATATTCGTCAATTTTTAGGATTGGCAGGTTACTACAGAAGATTCATCCAAGATTTCTCCAAAATAGCAAAATCCTTGACTGCATTAACGCATAAAGGAAATAAATTTGAATGGAAGGATGAACAAGAGAAGGCGTTTCAGTTATTAAAGAAAAAGCTAACTACGGCACCTATATTGTCATTGCCTGAAGGGAATGATGATTTTGTGATTTATTGTGACGCATCAAAGCAAGGTCTCGGTTGTGTATTAATGCAACGAATGAAGGTGATTGCTTATGCGTCTAGATAATTGAAGATTCACGAGCAAAATTATATGACTCACGATTTGGAATTGGGTGCTGTTGTTTTTGCATTAAATACTTGGAGCCACTATTTATATGGGGTTAAAAGTATTATATATATCGACCACAAAAGTCTCCAATATATATTTAATCAGAAGCAACTGAATATGAGACAACGCTGGTGGATTGAACTGTTGAATAATTATGATTTTGAGATTCGATACCACCCGGGGAAGGCGAATGTGGTAGCCGACGCTTTGAGTAGAAAGGATAGAGAACCTATACGGGTAAAAGCTATGAATATAATTATTCGTACTAACCTTACTACTCAAATAAAGGAGGCGCAACAGGGGGTTATAAAAGAAGGAAAGTTGAAGAATGAGATACCCAAAGGATCAGAGAAACATCTTAATATTCGGGAAGACGGAACCCGATATAGGGCTGATAGAATATGGGTACCAAGGTTTAGAGATGTGAGAGAAATGGTACTTAAAGAAGCACATAAAACCAGATATTCAATACATCCCGGAGCAGGGAAGATGTATAAAGATCTCAAGAAAAACTTTTGGTAGCCGGATATGAAAGCCGATATTGCTAAATATGTAGGAGAATGTTTGACGTGTTCTAAGGTCAAAGCTGAACATCAGAAACCATCAGGTCTACTACAACAACCTAAAATCCCGGAAAGGAAATGGGAAAACATTACTATGGATTTCATTACTAAATTGCCAAGGACTGCAAGTGGTTATGATACTATTTGGGTAATAGTTGATCATCTCACCAAGTCAGCACACTTCCTGCCAATGAGAGAAGATGACAAAATGGAGAAGTTGGCGCGATTGTATTTGAAAAAAGTTGTCTCCAAACATGGAATACCCGTCTCTATTATCTCTGATAGGGATAGTAGATTTGTTTCAAGGTTCTGGCAGACGTTGCAACAAGCATTGGGGACTCGTCTAGACATGAGTACTACCTATCATCCACAAACTGATGGGCATAGTGAAAGGACGATACAAACACTTGAAGACATGCTACGAGCATGTGTTATTGATTTCAGAAACAGTTGGGATCGACACCTACCGTTAGCAGAATTTTCCTACAACAACAGTTATCATTCTAGTATTGAGATGGCGCCGTTTGAGGCACTTTATGGTAGAAAGTACAGGTCTCTAATTTGTTGGAATGAAGTGGGGGATAGACAGATTACGGGTCCAGAGATAATACAAGAAACTACCGAGAAAATCATCCAAATTCAACAACGATTGAAAACCGCCCAGAGTCGACAAAAGAGCTACGCGGACAGTAAAAGAAAAAATATAGAGTTTGAAATTGGAGTAATGGTCATGCTTAAGGTTTCACCTTGGAAAGGCGTTGTTCGATTTGGTAAACGGGGAAAACTAAATCCAAGGTACATTGGACCATTCAAGATTATACATCGTGTCGGACCAGTAGCTTACCAACTGGAGCTACCTCAACAACTCGTGGCTATACATAACACTTTCCATGTCTCTAATTTGAAGAAATGTTTTACTAAAGAAGATCTCACTATTCCGTTGGACGAAATCCAAATCAATGAAAAACTTCAATTCATTGAAGAACCCGTCGAAATAATGGATCGTGAGGTTAAGAGACTTAAGCAAAACAAGATACCGATTGTTAAGGTTCGATGGAATGCTCGTAGAGGACCCGAGTTCACCTGGGAGCGTGAAGATCAGATGAAAAAGCAATACCCGCATCTATTTCCAGAAGATTCGTCAATACCTTCAACAGCTTAAAATTTCGGGACGAAATTTATTTAACGGGTAGGTACTGTAGTGACCCGAACTTTTCTATGTTTATATATATTAATTGAGATTGATATTTACATGACTAAATGTTTCCAATGTGTTAAGCAATTAAACTTGTTAAGACTTGATTAAATGAAATAAGTTTCATATAGACAATTGATCACCCAAGTTGACCGGCGATTCACGAACGTTACAAAATTATAAAAACTACATGTTGTGGTATATATAGACATATATATATATATATGGTTGACATGAGATTATGATGAGTAAGTATCTCACTAAGTATATTAACAATGTGTGATATACATAAGAAATGAGATTACTAAGTTAAGAAACTCGAAATGATATATATAACGATTATCGTTATGATAACGTCTACTAAATACATATGTATCATATTAAGATATTGATACACTATATTTAACATGATAAAATGATATTTAAATATATCATTAAGTGTGTTAACAATGAACTACATATGTAAAAACAAGACTACTAACTCAAGAATTACGAAACGAGACTTATATGTAACGATTATCGTTGTAACGATATTTTAATGTATATATCATATTAAGAGATATTCATACATAATAATATCATGATAACATAATAATTTAACATCTCATTTGATATAATAAACATTGGGTTAACAACATTAATTGAGATCGTTAACTTAAAGGTTTCAAAACAACACTTACATGTAACGACTAACGAAGACTTAACGACTCCATTACAATGTATATACATGTTGTGTTTTGATATGTATTCTTACACTTTTGAAAGACTTCAAGACACATATCAAAGTACTTCTACTTAACAAAAATGATTACAATTACATCCTCGTTCAGTTTCATCAACAATTCTACTCGTATACACCCGTATTCGTTCACGTACAATACACAGCTTTTAGATGTATGTACTATTGGTATATACACTCCAATGATCAGCTCTTAGCAGCCCATGTGAGTCACCTAACACATGTGGGAACCATCATTTGGCAACTAGTATGAAATATCTCATAAAATTACAAAAATATTAGTAATCATTCATGACTTATTTACATGAAAACAAAATTACATATCCTTTATATCTAATCCATATACCAACGACCAAAAACACCTAAAAACACTTTAATTCTTCAATTTTCTTCATCTAATTGATCTCTCTCAAGTTCCATCTTCAAGTTCTAAGTGTTCTTCATAAATTCCATAAGTATAGTTTCATAAAAATCAAGAATACTTCTAAGTTTGCAAGTCTACTTCCAAGCTTTCTAATTCATTCCAAGTAATCATCTAAGATCAAGGAACCTTTGTTATTTACAATAGGTTATCTTTATAATTCAAGGTAATATTCATATTCAAACTTTGATTCAATTTCTACAACTATAACAATCTTATTTCGAGTGAAAATCTTACTTGAACTGTTTTCGTGTCATGATTCTGCTTCAAGAACTATCAAGCCATCCAAAGATCCTTTGAAGCTAGATCCATTTTTCTCATTTCCAGTAGTTTTATCCAGAAAACTTGAGGTAGTAATGATGTTCATAACATCTTCGATTCATACATATAAAGCTATCTTATTCGAAGGTTTAAACTTGTAATCACTAGAACATAGTTTAGTTAATTCTAAACTTGTTCGCAAACAAAAGTTAATCCTTCTAACTTGACTTTTAAAATCAACTAAACACATGTTATATATCTATATGATATTCTAACTTAATGATTTAAAACCCGGAAACACGATGAACACCATAAAATCGGATATACGCCGTCGTAGTGAAACCGGGGGCTGTTTTGGTTTGGATAATTAAAAACTATGATAAACTTTGATTTAAAAGTTGTTCTTCTGGTAAAATTATTTTTCACATGAGCATGAAACTATATCCAAAAATCTTGGTTAAACTCAAAGTGAAAGTATGTTTTTTAAAATGGTCATCAAGATGTCGTTCTTTCGATGGAAATGACTACCTCTTTAGTAATTGACATATAACTTAAATTTCTGTCTATAAACCTATACTTTTTTTGTTTGGATTCTTAAATTAGAGTTCAATATGAAACCATAGCAATTTGATTCACTCAAAACGGATTTAAAATGAAGAAGTTATGGGTAAAACAAGATTGGATATTTTTGATCTTTTTAGCTACGGGAAATGTTTAACAAATCTATACAAATCATATCCTAACTAACTTATATTGTATTATACGTTTATTCTAATATATTATGTAATCTTGGGATACCATAGACACGTATGCAAATGTTTTGACATATCATATCGACCCATGTATATATATTATTTGGAACAACCATAGACACTCTATACACAGTAATGTTGAGTTAGCTATACAGGGTTGAGGTTGATTCCAAAAATATATATACTTTGAGTTGTGATCTTGCCTGAGACGTGTATACACTGGGTCGTGGATTGATTCAATATAATATATATCTATTTATTTCTGTACATCTAACTGTAGACAACTAGTTGTAGGTTATTAACGAGGACAGCTGACTTAATACACTCAAATCTTTAAAACATAATAAAAATGGTTGTAATTATATTTTGATCATACTTTGATATATATGTACATATTTGTATAGGTTCGTGAATCGATCCGTGGCCAAGTCTTATTTTCGAGGAAGGAAATATCTATGAAAGTGAGTTTCATTTACCTTTTTACCCTTTATATTTGTGGGCTGAGAATACATGCGCAATTTTTATAACTGTTTTATGAAATATACACAAGTAATTGAAACTACATTATATGGTTGAATTATCGAAATCGAATATACCCCTTTTTATTAAGTCTGGTAATCTAAGAATTAGGGAACAGACACCCTAATTGACGCGAATCCTAAAGATAGATCTATCGGGCCCAACAAGCCCCATCCAAAGTACCGGATGCTTTAGTACTTCGAAATTTATATCATATCCGAAGGGTGTCCCGGAATGATGGGGATATTCTTATATATGCATCTTGTTAATGTCGGTTACCAGGTGTTCACCATATGAATGATTTTTATCTCTATGTATGGGATGTGTATTGAAATATGTAATCTTGTGGTCTATTGTTACGATTTGATATATATAAGTTAAACCTATAACTCACCAACATTTTTGTTGATGTTTAAAGCATGTTTATTCTCAGGTGAATTGAAATGTCCCGTTCTTATTGATTAAAAACGTTCCATATTAATTGATTTCGTTGTGAGGTTTTGACCTCTATATGAGACGTTTTTCAAAGACTGCATTCATTTTAAAACAAACCATAACCTTTATTTCATCAATAAAGGTTTAAAAAGCTTTACGTAGATTATCAAATAATGATAATCTAAAATATCAGGTTTACACACGACCATTACATAATGGTTTACAATACAAATATGTTACAACAAAATAAGTTTCTTGAATGCAGTTTTTTCACAATATCATACAAGCATGGACTCCAAATCTCGTCCTTATTTAAGTATGCGACAGCAGAAGCTCTTATAAATCACCTGAGAATAAACATGCATAAAACGTCAACAAAAATGTTGGTGAGCTATATGTTTAACCTATATATTATCAAATCATAATAATAGACCACAAGATTTCATATTTCAATATACATCCCATACATAGAGATAAAATTATTCATATGGTGAACACCTGCTAATCGAGATTAACAAGATGCATATATAAGAATATCCCCATCATTCCGGGACACCCTTCGGATATGATATAAATTTCGAAGTACTAAAGCATCCGGTACTTTGGATGGGGTTTGTTAGGCCCAATAGATCTATCTTTAGGATTCGCGTCAATTAGGGTGTCTGTTCCCTAATTCTTAGATTACCAGACTTAATAAAAAGGGGCATATTCGATTTCGATAATTCAACCATAGAATGTAGTTTCACGTACTTGTGTCTATTTTGTAAATCATTTATAAAACCTGCATGTATTCTCATCCCAAAAATATTAGATTTTAAAAGTGGGACTATAACTCATTTTCACAGATTTTTACTTCGTCGGGAAGTAAGACTTGGCCACTGGTCGATTCACGAACCTATAACAAATATGTACATATATATCAAAGTATGTTCAAAATATATTTACAACACTTTTAATACATTTTGATGTTTTAAGTTTATTAAGTCAGCTGTCCTCGTTAGTAACCTACAACTAGTTGTCCACAGTTAGATGTACAGAAATAAATCGATATATATTATCTTGAATCAATCCACGACCCAGTGTATACATATCTCAGTATTGATCACAACTCAAACTATATATATTTTGGAATCAACCTCAACCCTGTATAGCTAACTCCAACATTCACATATATAGTGTCTATGGTTGTTCCGAAATATATATAGATGTGTCGACATGATAGGTCGAAACATTGTATACGTGTCTATGGTATCTCAAGATTACATAATATACAATACAAGTTGATTAAGTTATGGTTGGAATAGATTTGTTACCAATTTTCACGTAGTTAAAATGAGAAAAATTATCCAATCTTGTTTTACCCATAACTTCTTCATTTTAAATCCGTTTTGAGTGAATCAAATTGCTATGGTTTCATATTGAACTCTATTTTATGAATCTAAATAGAAAAAGTATAGGTTTATAGTCGGAAATATAAGTTACAAGTCATTTTTGTAAAGGTAGTCATTTCAGTCGAAAGAACGACGTATAGATGACCATTTTAGAAAACATACTTACACTTTGAGTTTAACCATGATTTTTGGATATAGTTTCATGTTCATAAGAAAAATAATTTTCCTAGAAGAACAACTTTTAAATCAAAGTTTTTCATAGTTTTTAATTAACTAACCCAAAACAGCCCGCGGTGTTACTACGACGGCGTAAATCCGGTTTTACGGTGTTTTTCGTGTTTCCAGGTTTTAAATCATTAAGTTAGCATATCATATAGATATAGAACATGTGTTTAGTTGATTTTAAAAGTCAAGTTAGAAGGATTAACTTTTGTTTGCGAACAAGTTTAGAATTAACTAAACTATGTTCTAGTGATTACAAGTTTAAACCTTCGAATAAGATAGCTTTATATGTATGAATCGAATGATGTTATGAACATCATTACTACCTTAAGTTCCTTGGATAAACCTACTGGAAAAGAGAAAAATGGATCTAGCTTCAACGGATCCTTGGATGGCTCGAAGTTCTTGAAGCAGAATCATGACACGAAAACAAGTTCAAGTAAGATCATCACTTGAAATAAGATTGTTATAGTTATAGAAATTGAACCAAAGTTTGAATATGATTATTACCTTGTATTAGAATGATAACCTACTGTAACAAACAAAGATTTCTTGAGGTTGGATGATCACCTTACAAGATTGGAAGTGAGCTAGCAAACTTGAAAGTATTCTTGATTTTATGTAACTAGAACTTGTAGAATTTATGAAGAACACTTAGAACATGAAGATAGAACTTGAGAGAGATCAATTAGATGAAGAAAATTGAAGAATGAAAGTGTTTGTAGGTGTTTTTGGTCGTTGGTTTATGGATTAGATATAAAGGATATGTAATTTTGTTTTCATGTAAATAAGTCATGAATGATTACTCATATTTTTGTAATTTTATGAGATATTTCATGAGAGTTGTGAAATGATGGTTCCCACATGTGTTAGGTGATTCACATGGGCTGATAAGAGCTGATCATTGGAGTGTATATACCAATAGTACATACATCTAAAAGCTGTGTATTGTACGAGTACGAATACGGGTGCATACGAGTAGAATTGTTGATGAAACTGAACGAGGATGTAATTGTAATCATTTTTGTTAAGTAGAAGTATTTTGATAAGTGTATACAAGTCTTTCAAAAGTCTATAAATACATATTAAAACACTACATGTATATACATTTTAACTGAATCGTTAAGTCATCGTTAGTCGTTACATGTAAGTGTTGTTTTGAAACCTTTAGGTTAACGATCTTGTTAAATGTTGTTAACCCAATGTTTATAATATCAAATGAGATTTTAAATTATTATATTATCATGATATTATCATGTATTAATATCTCTTAGTATGATATATATACATTAAATGTCTTTACAACGATAATCGTTACATATAAGTCTCGTTTAAAAATCATTAAGTTAGTAGTCTTGTTTTTACATATGTAGTTCATTGTTAATATACTTAATAATATGTTTACTTATTATAATATCATGTTAACTATATATATATATATATATATATATATATATATATATATATATATATATATATATATATATATATATATATATATATATACATATATATATATATATATCCATATATATCTCATCATATAGTTTTTACAAGTTTTAACGTTCATGAATCACCGGTCAACTTGGGTGGTCAATTGTCTATATGAAACCTATTTCAATTAATCAAGTCTTAACAAGTTTGATTGCTTAACATGTTGGAAACATTTAATCATGTAAATATCAATCTCAATTAATATATATAACCATGGAAAAGTTCGGGTCACTACAGTACCTACCCGTTAAATAAATTTCGTCCCGAAATTTTAAGCTTTGAAGGTGTTGACGAATCTTCTGGAAATAGATGTGGGTATTTCTTCTTCATCTGATCTTCACGCTCCCAGGTGAACTAGGGTCCTCTACGAGCATTCCATCTAACCTTAACAATTGGTATCTTGTTTTGCTTAAGTCTTTTAATCTCACGATCCATTATTTCGACGGGTTCTTCGATGAATTGAAGTTTTTCATTGATTTGGATTTCATCTAACGGAATAGTGAGATCTTCTTTAGCAAAACATTTCTTCAAATTCGAGACGTGGAAAGTGTTATGTACAGCCGCGAGTTGTTGAGGTAACTCAAGTCGGTAAGCTACTGGTCCGACACGATCAATAATCTTGAATGGTTCAATATACCTTGGATTTATTTTCCATCGTTTACCAAATCGAACAACGCCTTTCCAAGGTGCAACTTTAGCATGACCATCTCTCTAATTTCAAATTCTATATCGTTTCTTTTAATGTCAGCGTAGCTCTTTTGTCGACTTTGGGCGGTTTTCAACCGTTGTTGAATTTGGATGATCTTCTCGGTAGTTTCTTGTATTTTCTCCGGACCCGTAATCTGTCTATCCCCCACTTCACTCCAACAAATCGGAGACCTGCACTTTCTACCATAAAGTGCTTCAAACGGCGCCATCTCAATGCTTGAATAGTAGCTGTTGTTGTAGGAAAATTCTGCTAACGGTAGATGTCGATCCCAACTGTTTCCGAAATCAATAACACATGCTCGTAGCATGTCTTCAAGCATTTGTATCGTCCTTTCACTCTGCCCATCAGTTTGTAGATGATAGGCAGTACTCATGTCTAGACGAGTTCCTAATGCTTGCTGTAATGTCTGCCAGAATCTTGAAATAAATCTGCCATCCCTATCAGAGATAATAGAGATTGGTATTCCATGTCTGGAGACGACTTCCTTCAAATACAGTCGTGCTAACTTCTCCATCTTGTCATCTTCTCTTATTGGCAGGAAGTGTGCTGATTTGGTGAGATGATCAACTATTACCCAAATAGTATCAAAACCACTTGCAGTCCTTGGCAATTTAATGATGAAATCCATGGTAATGTTTTCCCATTTCCATTCCGGGATTTCGGGTTGTTGAAGTAGACCTGATGGTTTTTGATGCTCAGCTTTGACCTTAGAACACGTCAAACATTCTCCTACGTATTTAGCAACATCGACTTTCATACCCGACCACCAAAAATGTTTCTTGAGATCCTTGTACATCTTCCCCGTTCCAGGATGTATTGAGTATCTGGTTTTATGAGCTTCTCTAAGTACCATTTCTCTCATATCTCCAAATTTTGGTACCCAAATCCTTTCAGCCCTATACCGGGTTCCGTCTTCCCGAATATTAAGATGCTTCTCCGATCCTTTGGGTATTTCATCCTTTAAATTTCCCTCTTTTAAAACTCCTTGTTGCGCCTCCTTTATTTGAGTAGTAAGGTTATTATGAATCATTATATTCATAGATTTTACTCGAATGGGTTCTCTGTCCTTCCTGCTCAAGGCATCGGCTACCACATTTGCCTTCCCCGGGTGGTAACGAATCTCAAAGTCGTAATCATTCAACAATTCAATCCACCTACGCTTCCTCATATTCAGTTGTTTCTGATTAAATATGTGTTGAAGACTTTTGTGGTCAGTATATATAATACTTTTGACCCCATATAAGTAGTGCCTCCAAGTCTTTAATGCAAAAATAACCGCGCCTAATTCCAAATCATGCGTCGTATAATTTTGTTCGTGAATCTTCAATTGTCTAGACGCATAAGCAATCACCTTCGTTCATTGCAATAATACACAACCAAAACCTTGCTTTGATGCGTCACAATAAATCACAAAATCATCATTCCCTTCAGGAAATGACAATATAGGTGCCGTAGTTAGCTTTTTCTTCAATAACTGAAACGCTTTCTCTTGTTCATCATTCCATTCAAATTTCTTCCCTTTATGCGTTAATGCAGTCAAGGGTTTTGCTATTCTGGAAAAGTCTTGGATGAACCTTCTGTAGTAACCAGCTAGTCCTAAAAACTGGCATATGTGTTTCAGAGTTTTCGGGGTTTCCCACTTTTCAACAGTTTCTATCTTTGCCGGATCCACCTTAATACCTTCTTTGTTCACTATGTGACCGAGGAATTGAACTTCTTCCAACCAAAATGCACACTTTGAAAACTTAGAGTACAATTCTTCCTTCCTCAATACTTCTAACACCTTTCTCAAATGTTCACCGTGTTTTTGGTCATTCTTTGAGTAAATAAGTATGTCATCAATGAAAACAATGACAAACTTGTCAAGGTATGGTCCACACACTCGGTTCATAAGGTCCATGAACACAGCTGGTGCATTAGTTAAACCAAACGGCATGACCATAAACTCGTAATGACCGTAACGTGTTCTGAAAGCAGTCTTTGGAATATCATCTTCTTTCACCCGCATTTGATGATACCCGGAACGTAAGTCAATCTTTGAATAATTAGACGAGCCTTGTAGTTGATCAAATAAGTCGTCGATTCTCGGTAGTGGGTAGCGGTTCTTGATGGTAAGTTTGTTCAACTCTCGGTAGTCGATACACAACCTGAATGTACCATCTTTCTTCTTGACAAACAAAACAGGAGCTCCCCACGGTGATGTGCTTGGTCGAATGAAACCACACTCTAAAAGTTCTTGTAATTGGCTTTTCAGTTCTTTCATCTTGCTGGGTACGAGTCTGTAAGGAGCACGAGCTATTGGTGCAGCTCCTGGTACAAGATCTATTTGAAATTCTACGGATCGATGTGGGGGTAATCCCGGTAATTCTTTCAGAAATACATCGGGAAATTTTTTTGCAACGAGAACATCATTGATGCTCTTTTCTTCAGTTTGTACTTTCTCGACGTGTGCTAGAACAGCGTAGCAACCTTTTTTTATTAGTTTTTGTGCCTTCAAATTACTAATAAGATGTAGCTTCGTGTTGCCCTTTTCTCCGTACACCATTAAGGGTTTTCCTTTTTTCGTATAATGCGAATTGCATTTTTGTAACAAACGATCTCTGCTTTCACTTCTTTCAACCAGTCCATACTGATTATCACATCAAAACTCTCTAACTCTACTGGTATCAAATCAATCTTAAATGTTTCGCTAACCAGTTTAATTTCTCGATTCCGACATATATTATCTGCTGAAATTAATTTACCATTTGCTAATTCGAGTAAAAATTTACTATCCAAAGGCGTCAATGGACAACTTAATTTAGCACAAAAATCTCTACTCATATAGCTTCTATCCGCACCCGAATCAAATAAAACGTAAGCAGATTTATTGTCAATAAGAAACGTACCCGTAACAAGCTCCGGGTCTTCCTGTGCCTCTGCCGCATTAATATTGAAAACTCTTTTGCGGCCTTGTCCATTCGTGTTCTCCTGGTTCGGGCAATTTCTAATAATGTGGCCCAGTTTTCCACATTTATAACAAACTACATTGGCATAACTTGCTCCGACACTACTTGCTCCGCCATTACTCATTCCGACACCATTTGTTCCTTTCGTTCTATTAACCTCTGGTCCGTAGACCTCACACTTCGCCGCGCTATGACCATTTCTTTTACACTTGTTGCAAAATTTGGTGCAAAACCCCGAGTGATACTTTTCACACCTTTGGCATAGCTGCTTCTGATTGTTGTTGTTGTTGCGGTTATTATTGTTGTTGGGATGATTGTTGTAGTTGTTGTTGTTGTTGTTGGGCCGTTTGTTGTAGTTGCGATTGATGTTGCGATTGTTGGGATAATTGTTGCGATTATTGTTGTAATTGCTGTTGTTGTTGTATTGGTGATTCTTATCACCGTTTTTCTCCCATTTTCTTTTGACTTGCTTCACATTGGCCTCTTCAGCAGTCTGTTCTTTAATTCTTTCTTCAATCTGATTCACTAGTTTGTGAGCCATTCTACATGCCTGTTGTATGGAGGCGGGCTCGTGTGAACTTATATCTTCTTGGATTCTTTCCGGTAATCCTTTCACAAACGCGTCGATCTTCTCTTCCTCATCTTCGAACGCTCCCGGACACAATAGGCACAATTCTGTGAATCGTCTTTCGTACGTGGTAATATCAAATCCTTGGGTTCGTAACCCTCTAAGTTCTGTCTTGAGCTTATTGACCTCGGTTCTGGGACGGTACTTCTCGTTCATCAAGTGCTTGAATGCTGACCACGGTAGTGCGTACGCATCGTCTTGTCCCACTTGCTCTAGATAGGTATTCCACCATGTTAACGCAGAACCTGTGAAGGTATGCGTAGCGTACTTCACTTTGTCCTCTTCAGTACACTTACTTATGGCAAACACCGATTCGACCTTCTCGGTCCACCGTTTCAATCCGATCGGTCCTTCGGTTCCATCAAATTCCAAAGGTTTGCAGGCAGTGAATTCTTTGTAGGTGCATCCTACACGATTTCCTGTACTGCTAGATCCAAGGTTATTGTTGGTATGTAGCGCAGCCTGTACTGCGACTATGTTTGAAGCTAGAAAAGTACGGAATTCCTCTTCATTCATATTCACAGTGTGTCAAGTAGTCGGTGCCATTTCCTTCAAAATAGTCAAATGGAACAAGTTAATCATACAGAATATTAAGAGTAGTTAATAGTATTTCGTAGCATAATATGAACTCATTTATAAAAGCTTTTTCTTCATATTAGCGTTTTATAAGTTTAAATTCGGGTAGTACCTACCCGTTAAGTTCATACTTAGTAGCTAATATACAATTCAACTACTACAATTCTATATGAAAAACTGATTATAATAATATTTCGCGTTCAAACTTTTACACAATATTTTACAAACGTACAATACCGCTTATTTTACATATAGCATGAAATATAGCACACAATAAATTTGATACAAGATGGTTGTGAAGATAATTCTAGCTAGTACACAAGTCATTCAGCAAAGGCAATAAAGACACATAAATCATACATTCAGAAACAAGTCATGCATTCTGGTTTTACTAGGACTACTTCCCATCCTTGGTCTTGTGGAACATAACCGTTATGGCCATTGATAAGACAGTGTGTTGTAACGTCGTCAAAGGGACGAGGGTTACGTAATGTCCAACAGTCCCGTAACAATCTAAAAACCTCATTTCTTACCCCAATTACCGACTCCGTCACTTGTGGGAACGTTTTGTTTAATAGTTGTAGCCCGATGTTCTTGTTCTCACTTTGGTGAGAAGCGAACATTACTAATACGTAAGAATAACATGCTTCTTTATGTTGCATGTTAGCCGCTTTTTCTAAATCACGAAGTCCAATATTCGGATATATTGAGTCAAAATAATTTCTTAACCCATTGCGTAAAATAGCATTTGGGTTCCCCGCAATATATGCGTTAAAGTAAACACATCGTAACTTATGGATTTCCCAATGTGATATCCCCCATTTTTCGAATGAAAGCCTTTTATAAACCAAGGCATTCTTGGAACATTCTTCGAATGTCTTACAAACTGATCTCGCCTTAAATAGTTGTGCCGAAGAATTCTGACCGACTCTAGACAAGATTTCATCAATCATGTCTCCGGGTAGGTCTCTTAAAATATTGGGTTGTCTATCCATTTTGTGTTTTTATACTGTAAAATAGACAAGAGTTAGATTCAAAAAAAATATACTTATTAATACAAGCAATTTTTACATATATCATAAAGCATAAGCACACTATATTACATATATTACACCACACGAATACAACTATCTTATTCCGACTCGCTCGTTTCTTCTTCTTCGGTTTTGGTTCGTTTTGCCAAGTTTCTAGGGATATATGATGTTCCCCTAATACGAGCCGTCGTTTTCCACATTGGTTTAGAAAAACCTGGTGGTTTAGAGGTTCCCGGGTCATTGTTACAACTTAAGGACTTCGGGGGTTGACGATACATATAAAGTTCATCGGGGTTGGAATTAGATTTCTCTATTTTTATGCCCTTTCCCTTATTATTTTCTTTTGCCTTTTTAAATTCAGTTGGGGTAATTTCTATAACATCATCGGAATTCTCATCGAAATCCAATTCATCGGAGAATTGGTAATCCTCCCAATATTTTGCTTCCTTGTCGGAAACACCATTGACCATAATTAACCTTGGTCGGTTGGTTGAGGATTTTCTTTTACTTAACCGTTTTATTATTTCCCCCACCGATTCTATTTCTTCGTTCGGTTCCGATTCTTCTTCCGGTTCCGATTCTTCTTCCGGTTCCGACTCTTCTTCCGGTTCCTCTTCGGGAACTTGTGAATCAGTCCATGAATCATTCCAATTTACATTTGACTCTTCATTATTATTAGGTGAGTCAATGGGACTTGTTCTAGAGGTAGACATCTATCACATAATATCAAACGCGTTAAGAGATTAATATATCACATAATTTTCACATGTTAAAAATATATAGTTTCCAACAAAATTTGTTAAGCAATCATTTTTCAAGTAAACACGGTCGAAGTCCAGACTCACTAATGCATCCTAACAAACTCGATAAGACACACTAATGCAAAATTCTGGTTCTCTAAGACCAACGCTCGGATACCAACTGAAATGTCCCGTTCTTATTGATTAAAAACGTTCCATATTAATTGATTTCGTTGCGAGGTTTTGACCTCTATATGAGACGTTTTTCAAAGACTGCATTCATTTTAAAACAAGCCATAACCTTTATTTCATCAATAAAGGTTTAAAAAACTTTACGTAGATTATCAAATAATGATAATCTAAAATATCCTGTTTACACACGACCATTACATAATGGTTTACAATACAAATATGTTACAACAAAATAAGTTTCTTGAATGCAGTTTTTTCACAATATCATACAAGCATGGACTCCAAATCTCATCCTTATTTAAGTATGCGACAGCAGAAGCTCTTAATAATCACCTGAGAATAAACATGCTTAAAACGTCAACAAAAATGTTGGTGAGCTGTAGGTTTAACCTATATATTATCAAATCATAATAATAGACCACAAGATTTCATATTTCAATATACATCCCATACATAGAGATAAAATTATTCATATGGTGAACACCAGGTAATCGACATTAACAAGATGCATATATAAGAATATCCCCATCATTCCGGGACACCCTTAAGATATGATATAAATTTCGAAGTACTAAAGCATCCGGTACTTTGGATGGGGTTTGTTAGGCCCAATAGATCTATCTTTAGGATTCGCGTCAATTAGGGTGTCTGTTCCCTAATTCTTAGATTACCAGATTTAATAAAAAGGGGCATATTCGATTTCGATAATTCAACCATAGAATGTAGTTTCACGTACTTGTGTCTATTTTGTAAATCATTTATAAAACCTGCATGTATTCTCATCTCAAAAATATTAGATTTTAAAAGTGGGACTATAACTCACTTTCACAGATTTTTACTTCGTCGGGAAGTAAGACTTGGCCACTGGTTGATTCACGAACATATAACAAATATGTACATATATATCAAAGTATGTTCAAAATATATTTACAACACTTTTAATACATTTTGATGTTTTAAGTTTATTAAGTCAGCTGTCCTCGTTAGTAACCTACAACTAGTTGTCCACAGTTAGATGTACAGAAATAAATCGATATATATTATCTTGAATCAATCCCGGAACCAGTGTATACATATCTCAGTATTGATCACAACTCAAACTATATATATTTTAGAATCAACCTCAACCCTGTATAGCTAACTCCAACATTCACATATAGAGTGTCTAGGGTTGTTCCGAAATATATATAGATGTGTCGACATGATAGGTCGAAACATTGTATACGTGTCTATGGTATCTCAAGATTACATAATATACAATACAAGTTGATTAAGTTATGGTTGGAATAGATTTGTTACCAATTTTCACGTAGCTAAAATGAGAAAAATTATCCAATCTTGTTTTACCCATAACTTCTTCATTTTAAATCCGTTTTGAGTGAATCAAATTGCTATGGTTTCATATTGAACTCTATTTTATGAATCTAAATAGAAAAAGTATAGGTTTATAGTCAGAAATATAAGTTACAAGTCGTTTTTGTAAAGGTAGTCATTTCAGTCGAAAGAACGACGTCTAGATGACCATTTTAGAAAACATACTTACTCTTTGAGTTTAACCATGATTTTTGGATATAGTTTCATGTTCATAAGAAAAATCATTTTCCCAGAAGAACAACTTTTAAATCAAAGTTTATCATAGTTTTTAATTAACTAACCCAAAACAGCCCGCGGTGTTACTACGACGACTTAAATTCGGTTTTACAGTGTTTTTCGTGTTTCCAGGTTTTAAATCATTAAGTTAGCATATCATATAGATATAGAACATGTGTTTAGTTGATTTTAAAAGTCAAGTTAGAAGGATTAACTTTTGTTTGCGAACAAGTTTAGAATTAACTAAACTATGTTCTAGTGATTACAAGTTTAAAACTTCGAATAAGATAGCTTTATATGTATGAATCAAATGATGTTATGAACATCATTACTACCTTAAGTTCCTTGGATAAACCTAATGGAAAAGAGAAAAATGGATCTAGCTTCAATGGATCCTTGGATGGCTCGAAGTTCTTGAAGCAGAATCATGACACGAAAACAAGTTCAAGTATGATCATCACTTGAAATAAGATTGTTATAGTTATAGAAATTGAACCAAAGTTTGAATATGATTATTATCTTGTATTAGAATGATAACCTACTATAAGAAACAAAGATTTCTTGAGGTTGGATGATCACCTTACAAGATTGGAAGTGAGCTAGCAAACTTGAAAGTATTCTTGATTTTATGTAACTAGAACTTGTAGAATTTATGAAGATCACTTAGAACTTGAAGATAGAACTTGAGAGAGATCAATTAGATGAAGAAAATTGAAGAATGAAAGTGTTTGTAGGTGTTTTTGGTCGTTGGTGTATGGATTAGATATAAAGGATATGTAATTTTGTTTTCATGTAATAAATCATGAATGATTACTCATATTTTTGTAATTTTATGAGATATTTCATGCTAGTTGCAAAATGATGGTTCCCACATGTGTTAGGTGACTCACATGGGCTACTAAGAGCTGATCATTGGAGTGTATATACCAATAGTACATACATCTAAAAGCTGTGTATTGTACGAGTACGAATACGGGTGCATACGAGTAGAATTGTTGATGAAACTGAACGAGGATGTAATTGTAAACATTTTTGTTAAGTAGAGGTATTTTGATAAGTGTATGGAAGTCTTTCAAAAGTGTATAAATACATATTAAAACACTACATGTATATACATTTTAACTGAATTGTTAAGTCATCGTTAGTCGTTACATGTAAGTGTTGTTTTGAAACCTTTAGGTTAACGATCTTGTTAAATGTTGTTTGATCAATCCTTAATTAATGATGTTGTTTAATTACGGATTGAGTGCAATAAGATTATAATGGAGGATGGGATGTTCGATGATTATTTTGGGCCCCGATGATCGTTTTTCACTTTAACTATCAAGTGATCAACCACCCCGACCCGGTCTTCGTTATCGATTAGCATGATTCACCTTAACTCAATGTAAGA